>NW_016107588.1:1426313-1485907 GCF_001604975.1 Cebus imitator | reverse complement strand
GAGGGAGGGAGGGAGGGAGAAGGGAAGGGAAGGGAAGGGAGGAAGGAAGGAAGAAAGAAAGAAAGAAAGAAAGAGAGAGAGAAAGAAAGGAAAAGAGAGAGAGAAAGGAAGGAAGCAAGGAAGGGAGGGAGGGAGGGAGGAAGGAAAAGAAAGAAAAGAAAGAAAGACCTTAGAAGAAAATAAGAAAATCTAGGAAACACTATAACACCATTTTGGACATCAGCCTTGGGGAGAATTTATGACTAAGTACTCAAAAACAATTGCAGCAAAAACAAAAATTTACCAGTGAGACCTAATTAAAAATCTTCTGCACAGCAAAAGCAATTATCAACAGAGTATCTACAGAATGGGAAATGATATTTGCAAACTATGCATCTGACAAAGGTCTAATATCCAGTGTCTATAAAGAACTTAAACAACTGAACAAGCAAAAATCAACCCTACTAAAAAATGGGCAAAAGACAAGAGCAAACACTTCGCAAAAGAAGACATATACACAGCCAACAAATATGAAAAAATGCTCATCATCTCTAATCATTAGAGATATGCAAAATGCAAATCAAAACTACAATGAGATATTATCTTAAACCAGTCAGAATGACTATTATTAAAAAGTCAAAAAGCAACAGATGCTGTCAAGACTGCAGAGAAAAAGAAATGCTTATAAACTATTGGGGGAATGTCAATTAGTTCAGCCACTGGGGAAAGCAGTTTTGCAGTTTCTCAAAGAACTTAAAATGGAACTACACTTCAACTCAGCAATCCCATTACTGAGTATTTATCCAGAATAAAATAAATCATTCTATCAAAAAGACACATGCACCTTTATGTTCATCACAGCACTATTCACAATAGCAAAGATATGGAATCAACCTAGGTGCCTATGCATAGTAGATTGGATAAAGAAAATGTGATGCATATACATCATGGAATACTATGCAGCCACAAAAAAGAATAAAATTATGTCCTTTGTAGTTACATGGATGCAGTTGGAGGCCATTATCCTAAGCAAATTTGCAAAGACACAAACCCAAATACCACATGTTCTCACTTATGGGTGGGAGCTAAATATTGGGTACTCATAGACATAAGGTGGCAACAATAGACACTAGAGATTACTAGGAGAGAGTGAGAAAGGACAGAAAGGGTTGAAAAACAAGCTATTGGGTACTGTACTAAGAACCTGGATGATGGTATAAATCATATCCCAAACTCAGTATCACATAATATATCCATGTAACAAACCTGCACATGGCACATGTACTTCAAATCTAAAACAAAGGTAGAATAAAAAAAATTGAATGAAAGTATATAGGCAATAAGACTCAGGGTATATTCAAAGAACTGCAAGGAATTCATATTAGAGTAAAGAGAAGATAAAATTGGAAAGTTGAACTAGATAATGGAAGTCCTTGTACAGCTGACTGAAGAATTAAGACTATTTTATTCTAGGACACAGAGAACAGTTGAAGATTTTGAGCAAAGACTTAGCAACCAAAATTATCACTTCAGGTGATTGGCAATAAGAGCTGAACAGTAGCCATGCACCAAGAATTGAGAAGAGAGATATTAGGGAAGTGGAATTGATAGGAGGTGTCTGCCAATTGCGTGTAGGGAATAAGGTATAAAGAGCTCTCAAAAGTAGCATCTGGATGTCTCATGTACCCCATAAATATTTTTTAAAGAGATAGTATTCAGCCTTGAGGTTGATTTAACTATAACCAAAAAAAAGATATTTTGGGGAAAGAGAGCAGGTTGGTCAGGAAGCTGTGACAGAGAGGAGAAGTATGAGTTTCAAGTTGGATACATAGAGTTTGAGAGTTCAGAGTAAACACATGGGTAACATTTTCTGCTCAGCAGGCAGTTGGAGCTCTTTAGAGAAATTGGGTCTGCCAAAAAGATTTGGGAATGAATGCTATAAAGATGATAATGGAAGTCATGTGAGATTGTCAGTGGCCAAGATTTAAAAAGAGTAAGCACCCTCGTAACCAAGTTTTTTTTGTTGTTGTCGTTACTATTGTTTTTCTCCTATATATGCCATTGTAATCCATTTTCTTCCAAACATAAAACTTGTAAAGGACTTTTGTGAAATACTAGTTGAATTTTCACAGCTCAGGATACAGGAGGTAAGAGATTTGCTAGTATACTGATATGATATGGCTCCAACACCACATGAAAGCTGAGACTTGGTGTCTGTGACCAATACAGCCATCATTGATGAAAGAGCCGGTCATTAGGATGGCTGACCATTTACAGGACCTTCTTGACAGCAGGGGGCACATCAGTGAGGCATTTGTGAGCATGCTTTTACACTGCAAAGGTTCTCTTAACCCTGTCAACCCACTTCCACCCTGAGGCACACTTGAGATTCCAGTCCTGAGGATGTAGGGGGATCATGCAGAGTTGGTTGAGACATTTTCACAGATAGAGTCACAGGCAGAAGCAACATTTTTTAAATGACGCATACGTCCCTGAGGAAGGAGACTGAGGGCCTTATATTTCATCTCTTTCTGTTCTAACCTTCCAAAGCATCACATCTCATCTTATCTGGTTTAATCTGGTCTGCTTTTGTCTCATCTCAATTCATCTCACTTTTACAGTTTTCATGCATAGATTCATTCAACAAGTGTCTCTTGAGTGACTATTCTATACAAAGCCGTTGGCTACGTGAATGCCTCAGGAGATACTGACAAACTTCAGGGTCCTGAGACTAGGCTATCTTCAAGCTGCTCACAACCTATGAGGAGAGAGATAAAAAGCTACCACCAAACCCATTGGAGGATGGAGAAGGATGCCATGGGCTGAGAAAAACGAATGCTCATTCCATGGAGAGGTCACAGAGAGAGAGTGAAAGGAGATGAAGATGAATATGCAGGAAGGGAGCATGCTATTCAGTGCATTACGAGCAAGGATAAGTAAGAGTGCTGATCTTTATTCTGCAGGGCGTAGGAAGCCATTGAAAGATACTAAGTCAGGAGGGATGACTTGTTCAGAGTCACCAACTTAATGGTCCGTAAAGGAGACTCAAGTGTAACCCAACACTGTAGACTTCTAATGTGTTGGCAGCTTTCCTCATTGTTTCCCTATATGCCCCTTTCAGTCCTGTTTTATTCTGGCTTCTGACTCTGGTCTCCATTTTCTATATATAATCCTGCTTCTGACATTTACAGCTAATCTTCTTGAATTAAGACCCTCAGCTCTCCTATATCTGTGTGTTGGACTTACCTCTCTGGCTTGACATTGAAGTCTTGGATCATTTGGGATAAAATATCAAGCTTTAGCTACCCCTGGTCCATTGGCCATAAACTGATTCCACTTGAAGTTG
Organism: Cebus imitator; assembly: GCF_001604975.1. Lineage (NCBI taxonomy): Eukaryota > Metazoa > Chordata > Mammalia > Primates > Cebidae > Cebus > Cebus imitator. Next base: position 1,482,582 of record NW_016107588.1, on the reverse strand, counting down.
TCAGGAGAAATAGATTATAGAGGCAGTACAACTGAAATAAAATGTCCCAAAGTTTGTGTAAATATGATGACACCTTTTTGGCAACTACACTGTAAGTGTCTAGCAAGAGAGGAAGCTTTGGAGTAGCCAGGACTTGCATACTTTTAGCATTCTGATACTGTGAATGCCATGGTGCAAGGTCAAATTCAGAAGCACTTGCAGGATACTCTGAAGGCAGCAGCCCCAGAAACACACTTTTAGAAACACTGAACTAGAGTACAGAGTGCTTATAGGGAAATGTACATTAGAGCCAGGGAGAACAGGGCCGAGTTACCAGGAGCCTTCAATGCCAGAATCAGCAATCAGGGCCTTGTACACTCTGTGCTAAGTGATTAACGGAAAGGCAGGAGAGGCTATGTGGCCCAGGGTAGAAGCACCATGAGAACTTTAGTCTGGTGAGAACCAGTGTGGGATTAGGGAGACCAGCAAGGACACTGGCGCAAGAGTCCCAGGGAGGGTGTGGTGATGAATGAGGGCCTGGCCCAGGAAACCCTCCAACCAAATGCATTCCTACTGGATGCTCATGAACAGAGAGGAGAGAGTTGCTTCCGAAAATCCAGGCCAGGAATGAGGAAAATAAGTTGCTCTTTCCCTCCATGGCATGTGGAATTTTGCTGATGATTTATTGGAATTCTTCCCAAAGCCGAATGACCCAAATAACTCACTGAAACCATTCAGAAGGGATCTGATACTAGAGTTTGCTTTAAGAAATCAACTCTGCAGAGAGTACATGGAGATAATTTGTTGTGGTTGGAAAGACAGATAAAGAGAGTTTCCAAAATTTTATTCCGGGAGCAGAGTGCATTAGTGCTTAACAGCACTTAAAACTCAGTTCTCTAGCTGACAACTGGAAAAATGAATTGCTGTCCCACTGAGCCTTTAACTAAATACTTACAACTTCTAACCCAGTAGTCTTCAGACTGTAGGAGGCATCCAAATCAACTACAGTATCTGGCTAAATGCAGACTCCTGCTCCTCCTCCAAGATTATAATTCCTACAGCTGGCTAGAAGACCTGAGATTTATATTTCCAAACAAGTCCCTCCCCCAGGAGATTCAGATGCAAGTGGTCAAGGCCCATGCTTTAAAAATCATTACCATATAAAGCTCATCCATCACACATACACACACAGTTATCTTGGTCTTTGTCTTTTCAAGGTTCTGGGTTAATCACTTTGAGGGGTTCCAAGGTACGAAAGCTGAGTCCTTATGCTCACATTGTCTCCGAGGTGAACTGGGCAATCACAAAGCTGGAATTTCAAGGGAGAGAGTGATAAGTGCTCTAAAATGGGCAGGAAAACGATGCCAGATTGGTTCAAGGAAGGGAGAGAGCTTATTTACTATTTCAATTGCCTTTATGAGAACAGCTGCAGAGGTAGTCTAGAGGCAGAGAAATAACGAGACTTATAATTGTTGAAAGCAATGGAGACTGCCACCTTAGCAATGCCTTTCACAGGCATCCTTTGAAAAGCTCCAAGTTCTATGAGAGCTCATTAAATAGGAAAGAACAAGAATGGCCCGTGGGCAACTTGAAGAGTAAATCTGTGTAGTGGTTTCTTCTACTGCATACAATACTGGGCCACAGTAATTCTCCTTGACTCAGATGGCAATAATCACAAAAGTAACCTTCTTTTACTTCCATCATAGCTATGGCAACTGAAGCCTGAGAGGTGAAAGCCCCTAATCAGATTATCTAGGTTGTGGATTGGGTGCCAGTTTTTTCCCAGCTCCTACAGGCCAGAGGAGGAAGGAGCTTGAACAGACCTTGTTCTTGCTAGTCCCTCACTCTCTCTGTCATCTTCTGATGGCTCCAATTAGAACACTGAATGCCTACTTTAGGTACTCAGAAAGCACTTCTCCTTCTTAGCACATTTCTCTGTGTGGTTTTATAGTGGTGATACTGTACAAGCTAACACTTTTGAGCACTTACTAGGTGCCAGGCATTGATCTAATGCCTCACAGCCCTATTAATATAATCATGTTACTCTTACTTATTTTTAATTATTTTAAAAATCAACAAATATTGTATACATACATGGCTTACAACCTGGTCTTAACATATGTATGCATTATGGAATGTCTAAATCAAGCTAGTTTGCATACGCATTACCTCACATACTTATTTTTGGGGTAAGAATACTTAGAATCTACAATCTTAGCAATTTTCAAGTGAACAATAGATTGTTATTAACTATAGTCACCATATTGTACAGTAGAGTTCTTGAACTTATTCTACCTGTTTAACAAATTTTGACCAATATTTCTCCAATCTTTTCCCGCCCACCCCCAGCCCCTGGTAACCTCCATTCTACTGTATGTTTTTATAATGAGTTTCACTCTTTTAGATTCACATATAAATGAGATCACGTGATTTTTTTTTTCTGTGTCTGGCTTATTTTACTTAGCATAATGTCCTCCAGGTCCATCCATGTTGTCACAAATGACAGGAGTTTTTGTTTTTGTTTTTGTTTTTTTAAGGCTAAATATTAGGTTGGTGCAAAAGTAATTGCACCAATTACTTTTTTTTAACTAATTAGAAGTAATGGCAAAACTACAATTACTTTTGCGCCAATCCAATAGTATTCCATTGTATATGAATAGCACATTTTCTTTATCCATTCATTCTTCAGTGGATACTTAGGTTGTTTCCATATCTTGGCTATTGTGAATAGTGCTGCAATGAACATGGGAGTGCAGATCTATGACGTGCTGATTTATTTTCTTTGGGTATATACCCAGCAGTGGGATTGCTGGACCATACAAGGTAGTTCTAATTTTAATGTTTTTGAAAAACCTCCATTCTGTTTTCTACAATGGCTGTACCAATTTACATTCTCATCAACAATAAAAAATGATAACCTTTTCTCCACACCCTCACCAATACTTGTTCTTTGCTGTCTTTTTGTCAATAACCTTTCTGAGGTGAGCAGACTTCTCATTGTGGTTTTAATTTGCATTTTCCTGATGATTAGTTTCTGTGATGGTTAATACTGAGTGTTAACTTGATTGGATTGAAGGATACAAAGTATTGATCCTGGGTGTGTCCCTGAGGATATTGCCAAAGGAGGTTAACATTTGAGAGTCAGTGGGCTGGGGAAGGCAGACCCACCCTTAACCTGGGTGGGCACCATTTAGTCAGCTGCCAGCAAATATAAAGCAGGCAGAAAAACGTGAAAAGGTGAGGCTGGCCTAGCCTCCTAATCTACATCCTTCTCCCATGCTGTATGCTTCCTACCCTCAAACATCAGACTCCAAGTTCTTCAGCTTTGGGACTCAAACTGGCTCTCCTTACTCCTCAGCCTGCAGGTAGCCTACTGTGGGACCTTGTGATTGTGTGAGTTAATACTTAATAAACTATATATATATATATATATATATATATATATATGATGCTGAGTGCCAACTTGATTGGATTGAACTCATAAATATATATTAGTTTATTAATTAAAATATGTATATACAATCCCAACATACATGTATATGTCCCTCTAGAGAACTCTGACTAATACAGTGATGTTGAGCATTTTTTTAATATACCTATTGGTGATTTGTATGTCTTCTTTTGAGAAATGTCTATTTGGGTCTTTTGCCTATCTTTTAATTGTGTTGTTTTCTTGCTATTGAGTTGTTTGTGTTCTTTATATATTTTGGATACTAACTTCATATCATATGTACAGTTTGCAAACATTTTCTCCCATTCCATAGGTTGTCTCTGCTCTGTTGATTGTTTCCTTTGCTGTTTGAAAGTATTTTAGTTTGTTGTAGTCTCATTTTTGCTTTTGATGTCCATGCTTTTGGGGTCATAGCCAAAAAAAAAAATTATTGCCCAGACTGATGTCACTGAGGTTTCCCCTGTTTTCTTCTACTGGTTTTATGATTTTTGGTCTTACATTTAAATCTTTAATCTATTTTGGGTTGATTTTTGTATATGGCATGTGATGGGTTGGAATTTTATTTCTTTGCATGTAGATATTCAATTTTCCCCAAGTCACTTATTGATAAGACTTTCTAGTCCTCATTTTGAGTTCTTGGTATCTTTGTCAAATATCGATGTGTGGATTAATTTCTGGGTTCCCTATTCTGTTCCACTGGTATAAATGTCCAATTTTATACTTGGACCATGCTGTTTTGATTACTGTAACTTTATAACATAATTTGAAATCAGGAAGTGTGATGCTTCCATCTTTGTTCTTTTTACTAAAAATTTCTTGGCTTTTGGGGATTTTTCTGGTTCTATATGGATTGTAGAATGTTTATTCTATTTTTGTGAAGAGTGTCATTGGAATTTTCTTTTGGATTGCATTGAATTTGTAGAAAGCTTTGGGTAGTAGGGACATTTTAACAATGTTAATTCTTCTTGAGCATGGGATATCTTTCCATTTATTTGTGTCTTCTTCAATTTTTATAGCAATATTTTATACTTTTTGGTGTACAGATGTTTCACCTCGTTGGTTACATTCATTTCTAAGTATTTTATTCTTTTTGATGCTATTGTAAATAGGATTGTCTTCTTGGTTTTCTTTTCAGATAATTTCTTGTTAATGTATAGAAATGCTACTGATTGTATTCAGATGAAGGCACCAGGATACAGAGAAGTTAAGTAAATTGTTCAAGTTCACACAACTATTAAGTGGCCAGAGAAATGTCAGAACATTGGTCAGGGCAGCTGTAAAGCCCATCCTTATATCCACCATGCTGTATTACCTCTATTGTGATCCAAGTCTGTCTCCCCTACCAGATTGTAACCTCTTGGAGAGCAGGAACCATATCTGTCTTGGTCACTGCTATATTTTCTGTACTTGACACAAAATAGACATTCAAGAAATGTGTGTTAAATGAATGAATAACTGACACTGATGAAAATTTTTCTGTACTGTATTCGGAACCAGTATACCTGGGACTCAGTCTCATTTTCACCATTGATTTCTATAACCCTCATTAAGACTTTGCCCCTTTCTGGACCTCAGTCTTGATATCTGTAGAATACAGATGGTGCTGTCCAAGGGACCTGCCATATATGACAATCTAGAATCTTCTTTCCTATCACTAAATCCAAGCCTCCAGGCAGTTCTTGAATACAGCCAAGACAAACCTATGGGCGTGATATTGTCTGTGACCCCGAGCCCTTTCAGATATGCTCCAAATATTGGTATTATATTCAAATGTATGAGATAATAAGGTAGGTAGGAAAGAGAGAAAGTTGGGAAAAGGAGAGATTCTTGAGAAGTTTTGGGCTTAGAGAAAGAGGACCAAGAAATATTTGGAATTTGCTGGTCATTTGCAAAAAGAATCCATCCTCAGAGGTGTTTTTGGCCAGAGAATAAATTATCAAACAGACTCTACCTATATGGTATTCAAATACTCTGCATATTAATGGTGTTCCTAGGGCAGGTATAACAGAAAGGATAAAAAACACTTAAAATGCAAAACATTCAGAACTCCAAGATCAAAGATCAATCGTTCCAGATCCCAGAAGATAATCCAAAGTTGACTTTTCAGCTTGTTCTTGGGTTAGCCTAACAATCAAATGAATGTAAGACTTTGGCCCCTAAGGGCTCAAAGGCTCAGAGAGGGAGGCAAAGTTCTGGGGTCCAGCTGGCCCAGACCAGAGGATGCTGGGATGATCTAGGGAAGATGGAGGCTAGCTTTCCTAGCTCCTTAAGGAAGAGGGAAAAATAAGGGAGCTCAAATTTAAAAGATATACAGCCTTATGATATGAAAATTACTCCCCCACTTTATAGATGAGGAAACTGAGATTCTAAAAAGTGAAACAACTTGCCCCAAATCACACAGTAGTGGAGCCCAGAATTAAAGCCAGGCCTGTGTAACTGAAAGGCCCCTCTCTCTCAGCTTCAACAGGCTCCTCTGCTTAAGCCCTCTTTGACTAATCCTTAATGGTTAATTAGTTGTCCCATCATTAAAAGGAATCAGAGAAAGGCAAAGGAATGGGGCTCCCATGACCTGTTGACCTTGTTGTGTCATTAAAATGAGATAGCTTTGAGTCAAAACTTTGTGGATTTCTTGTATACGAGTCTCATTTTATCCAGTGTCCTTTTGCTTCCGAGACCCTCCCCATCCACTCAACCCCACACACAGAAATACTTTATTATTTACATTTTTCTCTTCTAAGAAAATGAGTTAATATTTATAAAGGTCTTAGAACAGTACCTGACATATATAATTACTATGAGAATGTTTGTTAAATAAACTAGAGTAAACATTGTCATTAAAAATTCTAGATAATATAAAAATATAAGCAGAATTAAGAAAATCACATATAATCCCACACTAAAAAACCCATAACTAAAATTTTGATGTAGTGCAGGTGTAGGTTTCTTTATCATGTAAAAAGAAACTTTTTTAATGAAATATTGTTTTTGTATACTGATTTTCTCACAGTAATATGCTAAGGACATCATTTAATGCCAGTAAATACAGATTTACATTTTAATTTAATAATCATTTATATGGATACAGCAATAATATAGTTAACTAAATCCCACCGATAAATATTTTGATTATTTCTAATACATTGTTTTTATAAACAAGACTGTAACAAAAGCCTTGATAAAAAAAACAAGTTCTCCTTGTGATAGCTTTTTGCATCTTTCATACATTTCTCCAGCTCACCCTGCAGGAAGTTTGCACCGTTCTAATGGACAATAAATTTCTCTGATTAATAGTTTGATTGAATGTATTTTCAAATCTTTATTAGTTTTTATCACTTTACCATTCATGTTCTTTGCTCATTTTTATTTTTCTTATAGAGTTTTAAGAACTTTTGCATATTGAAACAATCAACTCTTGTCATGTATGTTGCAGAATTGTTTTGCAATTTGTTGTTGCAATCTGCTGTGCAAAAGTTTTGGATTTATGTGTAACAAAATCTGTCAATCTTTTGTATTATAGTTCTTGTCTTTAAGAAAAATAATGCCTTCTGCACTGCAAGAGTATAAAAATATTCACCTATATGTTCTTCTACATTTCTCTGGTTTTATTTTTCATATTTAAATCTTTGCCCAACTTAGAATTTGCCATGGTGTATTTCCAGGGACTTTAAACCAACTCTTCAAATCATTGACATTAAATTTCTAACATACTCTTTTCTTGAATGAGGAAAAATGAGGACTTCTGTATTTATGAAGAAAAAGTGTAATATAGAAACTGACCAGTGTCTAAGCCTACCTTTCAAAGACCTATAGTACTTTTTTCAGAATGGCATTTCTTTTCATGGAAATTCTATTCTGCCTCTTTATCTACCAGAGCTATTCCTTCACTAAATATTAAATGCTACTATTGATCGTAGAGCCTGCTCACCTTTGTTTACAAAGAGTTTCACCAACTTGAAGACGTTTTTTTCCTGACTTAGCTGATCACTCCTACTGAAGATATGGAGCTTATTTATTTATTTATTTAGAGGCAGGGGCTCTCTCTGTTGTGCAGGCTGGAATGCAATGGCACAATTACTGTTCACTGCAACCTTGGTTTCCTGGGCTCAACTGATTCTCCCACCTTAGCCTCCCCAGTAGCTGGGACTGCAGGCACATGCCACTATGCCTAGCTAATTTTTCAATTTTTTTTTTCGTAGGGACAGGGTCTTACTATATTTTCCAGACCAGTCTTGAACTCCTGGACTGAAGTGATCCTCCTGCCTCAGCTTCCCAAAGTGCTAGGATTACTGGCATGAGTCATTGCACACAGCCAGCCTCTTTATTGAGAAGGAAATATTCCAGAGCAGAGAGAGAAGGAGTGCAAGTAACAAATCATATGGCTAAGGAGAATTTATTAAAATTTGTCATGAGTAGCAGGTGGAGAGTAAAAAATGAGTGACAAGTGAGAGAGCTTTTTAGAACTTACCTTTGGGAAGCAGAAGCCAGAGTGAATAGAGTCCAGCAACTGCCAAAATCAATAATGTAGAAATGCTGGAAAGTGTTAACTCAGGAGTTGGGAACCTAGAATTCTGGTCCCAGTTCTTCCTACATATGGCTCAGACATGCATCCTCCATTTCTCTAGGGCTTGATTTCTCCATCTGTAAAGCAGCATGGGGTGTGTGTAGGGGTTGTGTGTGGAGTTGAGTAGATTCAATTCAGTGGACGTTTAATCATGTCTATGGGCTAGACCCGATTCTAGGTACTTGGTTAATTCTAATTTCTTCCAGCTTAGCAATTCTATGAGGATTCTTTTGTTCAAGTTTCTTGAGTCTTGTAAGGAACATTAAAATTTTCCAGAAGTTGGACCTTCTGGAATTTTCTAGCACAAGGACTGAGTAGGGTCTCTCTTCAGCTCCAGAAAGATAGGAAGGTAGGTAGAGCAGGTGTGGAGAGGAATTTGGTTAGAATGAGAAAGAAGCAATCAATTGGGTCAAATATATGTACCTTGCCTATGAGACTGTTTTGAAATACACATCATGACTACCTCCTCCAGCTTTTCCAGCAGGCTAGGTATTTGGGGCTCTGCTCCCACAAGAGGATTTCATCACGTGTTCACTCATTCATTCATGAAGTAAACATTGACTGAGGCAGCATGTGCAAGACACTATCTGGCTTTTGTTTCTGTGCATTGGTTTTCCATTGAGCTTTAGCGTTAGGGCCCTAGTTAATTGCTTGCCTTATTTTATCTTATTTAGAGATGGAGTCTCTCTCTGTCACCCATACTGGAATGCAGTAGTGTAATTATAGGTCACTGCAGTCTCAACCTCCTGAGCTCAAGCAATCCTCTCACCTTAGCCTCCTGAGTGGCTGGAATCTCAAGCATGTTCCACCACATCCAGCTAATTTATTTTGTTTTATTTTATTTTTAGAGATAGAGTCTCACTATGTTGCCCATGCTGGTCTTGAACTTCTGGGCTCATGTTATCTTCCCATCTCAGCCTCCTGAATAGTTGGGATTACAGGAATAAGCCACCACACTCAGGTTGCTTGCTTGAAATGCTATCCTGCCTCTTTGTCTGCAAGAGCTACTCCTTTAGGCCAAAGCATACACTTTAAAAGTTGCTTTTACCCCTGCAAATCTTTTTGACACTTATGAGATTGTATTTAAATATCCATGCATACCTCATAAATATATATACCTACTGTGTACCCACAAAGTTTTTTTTTAATTTTTAATTAAAGTAAATATTTATCAGACCCAGTTTATGCCCCATCCTCCATTAGTATATTGACATCTGAGATTACATGTTTTGTTCTTTACTGCCTTTTAAATTATTTTCCCCTAAAAATTATTGGACATCTTTGTAATTGTTTTTCCTTTTCTCTGCCACATTCCATGTCCTCTGAAATGTTCATATTCACAAGATAATTTGAACATTCCATCTCTACTTCCTTCCATTTTTTTTACTCTCCATTTTTTGAAGTTTCTGGGCATTTATTCTTTGACCTAGCATTTATAGAAGGCCCAGCCCAGTGTGTACACTGTTGCAAGTACAGCAAATATGACAAGGAGAAGACTAATAAAGTCCTTCCCTTTCATGCAACTCCATTCTATTGGGGGAAACTGACAGTCAGGAAGTAATTGAGCAGCACTAATTTATCACCACTTCAATAAATTTTCATGGAAGAGAATGGAGTTATCTCGAAATATTCAAATATCTAGCCATAGTCAGAGATATAGAAAACCTACTCTTTCACAACACCAAATACATTTCCACATGTGACTCTTCCTGTAAGCTTGAAGAAGTGATGAAAACAGCATTCATGTCCTTAGTTCTTCATATCAAGTCCAGACTATACTCTGCTCCCTGAAACTCCCATTGCTGCTGTGACAATTAAGGAAACTGGTTCTGGTACAGTGATGGCTCCTGCCCAAAGCTCAGCCAGGCTCTTGCCAGGAGCTCTCCCGAAGACTACTCTGAGCAGGCTTGGCTTGTCTCCCTCCACTGGGACAGCTACACTCATCCCTTCTCCCCGTCTTCTGTCCTGTTCCCTTATGGTGGTCCAGCCTCACCTCACGTCCCAATTCCTCATCTTGCCAGATACATGAGCCTCTTTGCCCCTCTCCCATGACCTCCCAAAAACATTATTTTTCTTCATACATCAAGCACCCTCTCACTCCTCGTACAAAAGCCAAAGCAATAATGTCTTGAGAAGGAAAAAAACGAAGTGAACAGTGGTCAGTGTAGATCAAGTGAAATAGGCATGAAAGTGTCCTTTAAAGTTAGTAATTATGGAGATCATTGGTGACTTGTCTGAAACAACTGCATGGGATTGTACAGAGTTGAGGAGCTGGAGGTGAGGTACTAGAGAAGATGACTGTATATAACTTTTTTGAGAAGTTTGCAAATGGGGAAGAGAGAACTTGGGTGGTAACTAAAAGTGTGTGTGAAATTAAGGAGAATGATTGTTTCTGTAAGATAGGAGACATTTGAGCATGTTTAAATGCTTTTTGGAAGAATCTCGTAAAGAGAAAATACAAGAGTGCAAAGATAATTCAATGAGTGAGTTCTTAAGCACTGGGATCCAGGCAATATGCCCCAGGGTTGGATTAGGCAGAAGGAAGGAACAAGTATGTATTGGAACAGTCTAGATCTTCTTGCCTCTGCAGGCGCCTGATATCATTAAGTTCAGGCTAGCTACACTATGATCCATGACACTGCCATTATCCACCCGGCTGCCTGTCAATATCGGTTCCCAGTGGACTCTCAGACATTGTTACTGTGCTTCGTTGACGATGACCACAAATGCACACCTTCTCCAGAGTGTGCAGGAAAATGTGAACAATATGTCCTTTTATGGTTATGTTCAGTGTATCGTTTGGTACTTTATAGCATACATGTAGAATGACACATCTTCCAACCATGTCCTCTCTTGAACCCCATAGGCCATAATTACATGTATCTCTTTCCATGTTGACTGGATCCTTACATTCTACACACCACCACCAACAGGGAGGATGGACTAGGGGTGCATTAGTGGAGTGAGAAGAGATGTACCATTCATGTAAGGAATGTCTGTCCATCTTCTGGCAGGGATTAAGATCAACTTTGGAGAGCATAACATCACCATATTGATCTGGGGCAAGAGAAGATATTAATCAGAGAGTTCTGTTGGTGATGCAAAGCAATCATCTCAAAAGCCCTCAGAGTAGACAAGCAACCTTCAGAAGACAGCTTGACAAATGGTATGAAGCTGCAGAGGGGATGGAGTAACACCCTGGGTGCCAGTAGTGGTATGTGGGGGTGATGGAGGCACACAGGTTAAATAATACCTGCCACCACCTCCCCCAACCGTTGGGTGTTATAGACAGAAAGTGGGACCATGGTCTGATGTGCATCTGTGGCACAAGTCCAGGGGTCACTGTGAATGACTAGGAGCCATTGTAAGAATCACATCAAATCAGCATGTCATCCCCATTCTGGCAGCCCATCTTTGCCCTATGCTACCAAAGCAATACTGCACCAGTCAGCAGAGGTACCGTCTCACCAGGCCTGCTACCTAGAACCATGGTCCAGCCATTGAGTCTTGGGATAACCCTATAGGTGTGGATGTCCAGAGCTCCTTGTGGCATCTGATCAACCCCACATGTGGGATATAGCGTCTAAGAGTTCCTTGAAAGGAAAGAAATGGGCATGGTGGTCCATGAAGGTCTTGGCCCAGATTCAAGGTGCTCTGCCTGGCCAGCATTGCTATCCTTGGCTAGTCCAAGGCATGGAACAAGGGGAACTCAGAAAATGTCTTGAGGGCTCTCCAAAGCATGCTGTTTCTTGAAACATGAGGCCAGAACAGGGCTCCTCTTGCCACCGACTAAGAACAGTATTGGATGAAGTGAGGGACCATGTGGGGTCGAAGCTGCGGAGGGAGGGAAGGGAAGATAATAGGGTGCCAATGGATTGGAAAATTGAAGGGTCATTGGTTCAAAGTACTAATATAATTGAATAACTGATATACTTAGAATATATAAATTAGCGAGCTGTAAGTTGAGGAGGTCAGGTAGCACATAAGCCATATGAATTTATGATTTCAAAAGTACAGCAGGTGTAAGTGACGATAACTTCCAGAGCCGCCACGGCTGTCATGGAATATATGAGAGCACTGGAGATGAGGTCAAGAAGCTGAGGACAAGGTGGTGGGGGATTCATTCCTACAGATGCCAAGGTCATTCAAGATGATAGCAATGCTTGGGATGAAGGGGAAGACTGCAAGAAAGAAGCAAAAGATGTTAAGGAATGAGAGGAGGCACTAAGGAGGGCAGCAGGGCTTCCAAGTTTCATAGCCCAAAGTTAATGGTTTTAAAGAGAAGATACTACCTTCCATTCACTCATTTAGCAAGCATTTGTAAAGTGCCTAAGATAGATATATAAATAAGGCATTATCATTTCTCTCCCCCTTGATTTTGTATTCGTTGAGTGCAGGAATCTAATTAAATGCTTGTGAAATGACAAAATAAACATCAGGCACTCTCTCAGTGCCAACAATTTAAAGAAAATAATAAGAGGTAAGCCACTCACAGTGTAGTAGAAGAGAAGAAAGATAATGGCTCACATTTATCTAGACCTTAGCATGTGCGGAGTGTATTCTCATACATTATGTCTTTGAAACCTACCAATCGTTCTGCACTGTAGACAGGCCAGAGATTGTTATCTCAATTTTACATATGAGAAAACAGCCTCAGAAACATGAAGTGACTCGCCCAAGGCCACAGGGTTCATAAGCATCAGAGGCAGGATTTCAAGTTCTCGCGTCCTGCCATTTGCCTAATTGGCATTGCTTTGTCACCCCCATGAAATAGCCCTTTCTCAATAGCATGAACATCACACTGTGGAGAAGACTGTCTGGATTTGGGTCCCCTCTCCTCTTTTCCTTCGTAAAGCAATTTTCTCAAACACTTCCCATAGTTAATTTGGCCAGCAGTTTTTAAACAAAGGAGTACACATGTTCCATTTGAGAGTAAACTCAGCCTCCATTCGGAAGTCTAGAAAACACATAATAAAACTACCCTGAACTCTCTTGCTTTGAGTCTCATTTTTCTTAGAGTTTTCTTCCCCTCCTAAACCGCCCCAGTCAACCACACATGGTGCATTTAGCAAAGTGCTGCCCACAGAACAGGCATTGAAAGCACAGGCTTTAGGGGTTGCGAAGCAACGTATGGTATTTAAAAAAAAAAAAAAAATGCATGTCCATAGGAAAGTTTGCCTTTCACTGAACCAAGTGTTTCCTCTTACATTCCCCTGAACCTGCTTTCAAACTCTGTTCTTTGTTGCTTTACAAAAAGATTGTTTCTTCATTAGCCTTTAAACCCTGCTGATAATAGACTCTGGAATTCCTTAAGAGCTATGCGGTGGGGAGGGGAATGAGGCGGGTGGGTGGTTGCACTGTTAGCATCTTATCAAGGCATTCCCATTCTTATTCGTGTTTTCCAGCAACTAATATCCTATAAAAGCAAATGATTCATCAATATCTTGGTCTGATATTTTCTATGTGAATAAGGTATGAAATCCCTCAAATTTGTAGTTGTCAGTCCAAATAGATTCTTTTTCTAAGCTTCAAAGTTACACTCCAGTGTCATTTCCCAAGTGGACTTACAAAGAATTTTCCAGGAATGATAAGGGTTTATTTGAATAAGCAGTCTTGGTACTCTTTATTAAGGCACTCATGGCTGGCCTGCTGCAGTGGCCTCCTAACAGGATGACTCTTCTCCATTTTCAGCCCCTCTCTCCATCCACCAGGTGCATCCTGCTTGAGCTACTTTTCAAGGGTCACTTTTGAAAGCTCCCCATTGCCTAGAGAATGATATGTAAGGTTCTTTACCTGGCACACTTGGGTCTCTTTAAACTGACTTACATCTACTCTCCCTCTTTCCTCACCCAATAGGCTTTCATGTTCAAAACCCCTATTCTACCTCATGGGTTTAGTCACTGACCTAAAAGAGCCAAGCCAGAGTTCCTGGATGTCTTTCTAGAAGGCCCTTGGATTTGGACTGAGGAATGATCGAATCCATTGCCAGTACCTCATCAATGTACTGATTTCCCTTGCTCTCCATCCTAACTGAGGGTCAGTTGAAGGAAGTATGTGATTTTTCAGAGAAAGATGCTAACTAGGTAACTTAAAGAAAACGAAAGAGCAACAGTGGAATTCACAGAAGGCAGGTGCCTGATTCTAACTTTAGTGATTCTCCCCCAGTCTTGTCTGGAAGATCTTATAAGGGTACCCAACCCCTCAGGCCCTTTACTTTGGGTTGGATGTTAGAGTACAGTCAGTGTACCAAAATACTTGACAAAGCAACCTAGAGTAGATTCAGACTATGGCATCTGCCACATGTGGTGGGCCCATAAATCAGTTCTTGCATTGGGATCTGTTCTTCAGGTGTGTGTTCCTGACTCTAGATTACCCCTCACTTTCATTTCTCACTGATACTTTCATTTGCAAGAATCCTGATTCTTGGAGCTTCCTCTCATATATAGACCCATGAAGAGAAAGGTTCTTCTCTAACTGATTAACCAAAATTTTTCTTGGTGAACATGCAGATGAGCACTTTGTCATGGTCCCACTGATTAATGGAAACACTATTCCATAGTAGTAACCAAGCTAAAACAAAGAGCTCTCTCTCTCTCTCTGTCTCTCTCTCTCCCCGCCCCCCATATCCCGGGTGTGTGTGTGTGTGTGTGTGTGTGTGTGTGTGTGTTTAATTAGCTTGCTTTTCTAACAGCTTCATCATAACTGGTATTATGGGCCCTGCCATGCAGCCTCCAAGGTAGGTTTCTGAATGGTCCCCAAGTAGACCATCTTTAGCTTTGGCTTGGTCTCACAGCCTGAAAGACTGAGCCTGCTGTTGCGATCTGTATACAGAACAATGCCATGATCTCTGAGGCACTCCTGAAAGGGAAGTACCTCCATCTTGGTACATTAATTATGCAGCATTAATTTTTTATTACTGGGAGATATTTGATTTAAAGAGGTGGAGACTTTTTTTTGTTTTTCTTCTTTGTTTTTTCTTGACTATGTTCTGGAAAGTTGAAGTTTTTGAATTAGGGATTAAGTGAGGTGCCATCCAGACAATTAGGGCTTGCTCCATTCTATCTCAAAAATTATTCTTTAATTTAAATAAGAAATATTTTTCTTGAAAGTTTTGACTGTATTCCACTCCAGAAATTATATGTCACTTGATTTCAGAGAGTCAGAGTTGACAGAATTGAGCGATTTCTATTCTCTATGACTTACTGTGTTCAGATTTTATTCTCTACAAGATACTTTAGAACAGAGGGAGAAGATTCATTCCATTGTGTAACATTATATAGGTGCCACAGGGCATGAAACTGCTTTTTTTCTTATACAGAAAGATATTTCTTCCCCAAGAGATATGTTTAATAATGAAATAATAATATAAACCTGAAAACAGGAAAAACAATAATCTTAGACTCTCAGAAGTAAGAACTGATAGAAATTTCAGACTCAAAAAAACTTCAGGCTCACATAATCCAAAGCTCTCATTTTACAGAAAAGGGAAATTCAGTCTCCAAGGGGGCTCTTCGTGTCCTATATTGTACAACTACTTAATGGCAATGCCAGACCTTACTAAATCTCAGGCAGAGTCTTACCTACTAAAAATGTGAACTGAAAGATTGACAGATAAAATTATAGGAAGCCTGGGGTTGGCCTCAAACAATCCAGGGCAAGGGGAAGAGGACAAAAAGTGAGTTGGTAGTGGAGAGGAAGCAAGCTTGGATGATTGTTGAGGTTGCATGATATATAAATACATAGTCATTATGGACTCTTTACTATACATGTTGGGAATTTTCAACAATAAAAAGGTTTTTAAATGTAGGGTAATTTCAGTCTACCAGGCTATTCCATACAGTACTCACCACAGTATCCTGGAACTGGTAGGTATTCAAACAGGAGTGTTGGTTGACTGGGCTAATGAAGAATAAAAAAAGGAGAAATATAGCATTGGAGGTTACACTGCTAGCCTCTGCAGGCAGCTCCCTCCCTTGAAAGAGAGATCATGCTGCTACACAACAGCCAGATCCTGTTAATTCTGACATTGCACTTTACCTCCGAAGTAAAATAACACCCCTTTCATCTCTCTGCTGTTAGTAGCTGTGGTGGGCAGCATAATGACCTCCCCAAGATAACTGCATCCTTATTCCTGGAACCTGGGAATATGTGAGTTTACATGGCAAATAGGAATTAAGGTAGCAGATAGAATTGAGGTTGCTAATCAGATGACCTTGAGATGAAATCATCTTGAATTATTGAGGTGGGCCCAACGTCACTACAAGGGTCCTTAAAAATGGAAGTGGGAGAAAGGAGAGAAATCAAGGTCAGAGCCATGCTATGAGAGAAGGATTCAATTGGCTATTGCTAGCTTTGGAGCTAGAAGAACGGACCACAAGCCAAGGAATATGGGGAGTCTCTGGACGCTGAGAAATGCATGGAAACAGATTCTCCCCTAGAGCCTCCAAAGGAAACACAGTTCTTCCTTGACTTTAGCTGGAGACCCAGTTTAGATTTGTGACCTCCAGAACTTTAAGATAATAAATTTCTGTTGTTTAAAGCCACCAGATCTGTATAAACTTATTATAGCATCAGCAGGAAACTATTACAGTGACTATGTCACTTTCCTATTTTGATTTTAACTTATGCATGTTATCTTTATGCATTACCACTATATATTCAACTCCATTGTCCCATCTTTCCTGCGAGTCCTATGTGTCTTTTGTCAACATTACAGTGGTCATAAATGCAAGTGGCAGCAAAGAAATTACTGGGAGTTAAAGTGTTGATGAAATGTTACTTGCAGAGCCCTGCCTGTGCTTCCTGTCTTCTGTGGTTTTCCCCTCATGCTTTAGTTCATTCTTACACTGCTATAAAGACACACCTGCAACTGAGTAATTTATGAAGAAAAGAGGTTTAATTGACTCACAGTTCCAAACACTGTACAGGAGCATCTTTTGAGAGGTCTCAGAAAACTTACAATCATGATAGAAGGCAAAGTGTCGGCAACACCTTCTTTACATGGCGGGAGAGAGAGAGTGAAGGGGAAGGTGCCACATGCTTTTAAACAACCAGATCTCCTGAGAACTCTATCACAAGACAGCACTAGGGGAATGGTGCTAAACCATTAGAAACCACTTCCATGACTCAATCACTTACCACCAACATCCAACACTAAGGATTACAATTCAACATGAGATTTCGGTGGGGACACAGATCCAAAC
This sequence comes from Cebus imitator, assembly GCF_001604975.1. NCBI lineage: Eukaryota > Metazoa > Chordata > Mammalia > Primates > Cebidae > Cebus > Cebus imitator. The sequence continues at coordinate 1,465,388 of NW_016107588.1, read as the reverse complement.
GGTATCACCCTATGTTCTGTTATCTCCATCTTTGTTAGTTGACATATCTAGTTATGTGGCCATTTTATCTTGGAAGAAAATGCCAACAATGTTCTATTTAATAAAAAATAAACTTTATACTCAGTCTTCAATGTGCTTGCTTGCCAAACGTGATGGTCTTAAGGGATTGGAAATGAGGGGAGGCATGTTCCTGAAAAATTCAGTGCTCAAATGTATTATAGCTTATCAGTTGTACACTTGTGGGGCAGGCAGATTTTATCAAATTCTGTAGGCAAGGTGTTCAACTTGACAAGNTTTTAAAAAAATGTTTTACAGAGTTTACCCCTGTACTCAAAGTTAGGTATGCCTGGGTTTCATAGATCCCCACCTATTAATCTTTTTGTTAAAAGTTAATTCTCAATAATTTATTTTCAAGTTTTCAAGAGCCATATTTTATTTGTAAATAGTTCCTGTCATGGGAGTAGACTTCCTTCTTTCACCTCAAGAAATCAGATATGTATAACTGATCTTTGGGAGGAAGTTAAGATTCTGAGTCATTCCTTATCTTCTGTAGGATTTACTAAGTTTAGAAGTGAGAGAACAGTTTTAAGGCTCTTATGGTTAGGAGCCTTTAGGTGATCTGTTACCAGTTCATGGATTGATATAATTGCAACACTGAAATGACCTTCCGGTACCATAGTAGCTAAAACCCTCTGGTGTCCAAGAGGCATCACTGCCACATTCCCGGCAAGGCATGGCCAACCTCTGATTCACCACATCCAGAGGAAAGGAACTCACTAATCCTGAGGGCAATTATTCTATTTATTTGACAAACATAAAAGTTAGCAAGTTGTTCCTTATATTGAGCCCAAATCTGTTTTCTGGAGGCTTCTGATGTTGCTCTGTTGTGTTGTGAGTCCTGTAACCATCCTCTCAAGTGTAGTAGTTGGACAATATACATGTTGTAAAGTACATGTATTACAGATTTATTGATGAAGTTCACTGTAATTATCAAGTGATACAACTAACTCCTTGCTGGTTATAGAGAATACATTTTCCCAGAGGTAACATGGTGAAGGATCATCTTCAACTTCATGCAAGCGGCCCACCTGAGAGAGGTTCAAGTCCCAAAAGATGCACCTGATATCCAAAAAAGTGCTTCTTGCTTTTCAACAATTCACTTAAAGCACTGTTTGCTCCAATTCCTGATAACAATGGAGAGCTGACCATGGTACCCAAGAGGCAGATGCTTGGTCAGTGTTTGGCCCAATGCTTTTCTGCTCCTTCTGTGCTTGACAAGGTGGCCAACATAAGATACAGATTGTGTGGCTGTCTTTTAGAACATGTTCTAGACGGTAGTGTAAAAGAAGATAAAAATATGCTGCAGAGAGGTAGTAACTTGGATGTTAAAATATTGTTCTTAAAAACCAGTTCCATGATTGGTCTACAAAGAGTCCAAACCTGAACATATTTTTATTCATAACCAGGATTTCCACAGCTTTCTGGAAATAAACAGATGCATTAATAATTTCTCCTGTTCTCTCACATTGAGCCATCATGTCAGCCCAGGAGCTGAAGCTTGAGGATTCACTATCCTGTCTAAAAGTAAAGATTGAAAGAGGATGTTATTTCAGTCCAAATTTCTGTTTTTCCTTCCAACCTCAAATGAACTACTTCTCCACTCCTAATCTCAGACTCTACATCTGTAAAATAAGAATGATCTATACCAGTTTTATGGGCCTGTTCAGCACTGATACATTCTGCTCCCAGAATAAAATTTTGGAAAATGTCTTTATTTGTCTTTCCAATCACAACAAATTACCTCCATGTACTCTCTGCAGAGTTGCCTTCTTAAAGCAAACTCCAATATTAGATCCCTTCTGAATGGCTTCAGTTGAGTTATTTGGGTCATTCCAGCTTTGGGAAGAATTCCAATAAATCATCAGCAAAATTCCACATGCCATGGGGGGAAAGAGCAACTTCTTTTCCTCATTCCTGGCCTGGGTTTTTGGAAGTGACTCTCTCCTCTCTGTCCATGTGCGTCCAGTAGGAATGCATTTGGTTGGAGAGTTTCCTGGGCCAGGCCCTCATTCCTCACCACACCCTCCTTAGGACTCTTGCACCAGTATCCTTGCTGGTCTCCCTGACACCAGGTTGATTCTTCCTCTCCTCTTTGATGAGGTAAATGCTCCTACCAGACCAAAGTTCTGATGATGCATCTACCCTGGGTCATACAACCTCCCTTGCTTTACCATCACTTAGCACAGAAAGTCCAAGGCCCTGATTACTAACCCTGGTATCAAAGGCCCCCAGTGACTTGGTTCTGTCCTCCCTGGCCTTAATGCGCATTCCCTACAAGCACGCTGTACTCTAGTTCAGTGTTTCTCAAAGTATGGTCCTGGGGCTACTGTCTTCCCACTGAAACAGAAATGCTCAGCGTGAAACCTGAAAATATGCACTTTCAATCTGCTCCTTGAGTAATTCTTATATATACTAGAGTTTGTGAGCTATTCCTGTAAACCACCTCCAGCTCTCTGTCACCAGCATTTAAGTCTGTGCTACACTAATCTCTTTCCTAGGTTGTCAGACTAGACACTAAAATGTTTTGCCTGCTACTAAAATTGGAAAACCACTGGTCTAAAGAGCAAGTGAATAGTTCAGAAACAATCTAAAGAAAACTCTCAAGGGAAAGTTGAACTCTAGTTTGAAAGAAAATGATAAGCATGGTGACTATCCAGTGCCTTGGAAGAATAGTGAGGAAATGGCCAGTACCACAAAGAAAGGAGTGTTTGAAAGACATTTTTTTTAGAAAGAGGAGACGGGATATTAGTGACTGGAAGTCATTGGTAATATCAAACGTTGATAACCTGATGATTATGCTGTGAAATCTGGCCAGATCAGCAGAAGGGAACTCTGGACAAGGAGCCAACTTCTGAGAGATTGGGCTTGAGAAACTACATGCACCTCCAGTTGTAACTCAGCCCCATGAAGGTAATAATGGTGTCTATTCACCACTGTACTTGCAGTGCCAACCTAGAACATTGAATATAGTAAATACTCAATAATTTTTGTTAAATTAGTGAGTAAATTAGTGAATGGGTGCCCAAAGAGAAAATGGGAAAGGTATTTAGGTGTTGGATAAAACAAAATCCTTTGATCACTGACACACTATCTTATTTTCTTCTGGGTTCTATAACATGAACAAAAAGATTATGCTTTATGTAGTCTCTCTATAGAGTTTTGGCTTAAAGGATTGCAAAATTATAATAAGGATTATAAATTTTTCTATTATAAAGACACGTACATACATATGTTCATTGCAGCACTGTTTACAATAGCAAAGACCTGGAACCAACCTAAATGCCCATTGATGATAGACTGGACAAAGAAAATGTGGCACATATACACGATGGAATACTATGCAGCCATAAAAAATGATGAGTTCATGTCCTTTGTAGGGACATGGATGAATCTGGAAACCATCATTCTCAGGAAACTGACACAAGAACAGAAAATCAAATACCACATGTTCTCACTCATAGGTGGGTGTTGAATGATGAGAACAGAGGGACACAGGGAGGGGAGCATCACACACTGGGGTCTGCTGGGGGAATAGGGGAGGGGCAGCAGGGTGTAGGGATGTTGGGGAGGGGTAACATGGGGAGAAATGCCAGATATACGTGATGGGGGGGATGGAGGCAGCAAACCACATTGCCATGTATATACCTATGCAACAATCATGCATGTTCTGCACATGTACCCCAGAACATAAAGTGCAATAAAATATATATACACATACACACACACACGCACACACACACACATATATATGTATATACATATACATAAAATAAAAAAGAAAACAGAAATGTGTCAACATGTCACTATAGTTTCACCTTCTTTTCTAGAAAGGGAGCATACAGAAGTGTGTTAGTCTGAGGAAACTTGGAAGGGAGATTATGGACAGGAGAGTCATTTTAGATTTTCACTAGCAACTACTTCACGATGTAACTCCAAAAGAGAAGACATTTTTGTATCCATGAAGTCATGTGACTAATAGTAATGGATGCCCACTCTTATGTATTGACTTGTGTCTATAGAAAAGGCATGTTAAAAAAAAAAAAAAAGAAAAAAAAAGAAAAGGCATGTTGAAGTCCTAACCCTTGGTACCTCAGAATGTACCCTTAGTTGGAAATAGGGTTTTTACAGAAGTGGTCAAGTTAAAATAAGGTTATTATGGTGGGCCCCTAATCCAATATTCCTAGTTTCCTTATAAAAGAGGGAAATTTAGACACAGGCACTCACAGAAGGAAGACAATGTAAACACACAGGGAGAATGTCATCTACAAGCCAAGGCACCTCTGAAGTTACTAAAATGTAGGAGAGAGGCTTGGAACAGATTCCACCTCATAGCTCTCAGAAGGAACCAACCCTGCCAACACCTTTATTTCTGACTTTTAGCCTCCAGAACAGGGAGATGATAAATTTCTGCTGTTTAATCCATCCAAATTCAATCTGCAGTACTTTGTTATAGCAGCCCTAGCAAACTAATACACTCACTAGAGGTTACAAAATACTTGGAAAGAGATAATGTTTTAGGCTAGGCTATGGTAGAAACAGAAGTGAGTGGGTCAACTTAACAGAAGGGCTGACACAAGAACACACATCACTGGAAATGCACAGAGCCATATGAGAAGTATAAAAGAAGGATTGTGGAAATTCAAAGGAAGTGGAGACTTTACAGTTAGTGAGGGGTTGGGAAAGGGTCTCAGGGAGGACTTTCTGCAAGGTGTGTCAATGGAGCTACGCTCCGAAAATGAATAGAATGGGAACAGGTAGAGAAGGGATAGGGAAGGAGAAGAATCTTTTCATTTCTAAAAACCTTCAGTAAGAGATTCATTCCTGTAAATAGCTAGCTCTTTATTATATTAAAAATGTAATCTGAGACTAAAATGGCAAAATTGTTAAGTGTTCAATCTGGGTGATGGGTAAATGGGAATTCATTATATTATTCTTTTCGTTTTGTTTTGTTTTACTTCAAGTTCCAGGCTACATGTCCAGAATGTGCAGGTTTGTTAAACAGGAGGATAAATGTGCCATGGTGGTATGTTGCACCTATCAACTCATCATTTAGGTTTTAATCCCCTCATGCATTAGGTGTTTGTCCTAATGATCTCCCTCTCCTTGCCCCCCACCCCTCGACAGGCCCTGGTGTTCATTGTTCCCCTCCCTGTGTCCATGTGTTCTTATTGTTCAACTCCCACTTATGAGTAAGAAGATGTGGTATTTCATTCTCTGTTCCTGTGTTAGTTTGCTGAGAATGAGGGCTTCCAGCTTCATCCATGTCCCTGGAAAGGACATGATCTCATACTTTTTTATGGCTACATAGTATTCTATGGTGAATATGTGCCACATTTTCATTGTCCAGTCTGTCATTCATGTGCACTTGGGTTGGTTCCAAGTCATCACTATTGTAAATAGTGATACAATAAATATACAAGTGTGTGTGTCTTTATAGCACAATAATTTATAATCCTTTGAGTATATACCCAGTAATGGGATTGCTGGATCAAATGATATTTCTAGTTCTAGATCCTTGAGGAATGGCCACACTGTCTCCCACAATGGTTGAACTAATTTACACTCCCACCAAGAGTGTAAAGTGTTCCTATTTCTCCACAGCCTTGCCAGCATATATTGTTTCCTGACTTTTTAATAATCATCATTCTGACTGGCGTGAGATGGTATCTCAATGTGGTTTTGATTTGCATTTCTCTAATGATCAGTGCTGATGACCTTTTTTTCATGCATTTGTTCACTGCATAAATGTCTTCTTTTGAGATATGTCTGTTTATATCCTTTGCCCACTTTTTGATGGGGTTGTTTTTTGTTTTTTCCTGTAAATTTGTTTAAGTTCCTTGTAGATTCTAGATATTAGACCTTTGTCAGATGGGTAGATTGCAAAATTTTTCTCCCATTCTGTAGGTTGCCTGTTCACTCTGATAATAGTTTTCTTTTTCTGTGCAGAAGCTCTTTAGTTTAATTAGATCTCATTTGTCAATTTTGGCTTTTGTTGCAATTTCTTTTGGTGTTTCAGTCATGAAGTCTTTGTCTGTGCTTATGTCCTGAATGGTATTGCTTAGGTTTTCTTCTAGAGTTTTATGGTTTTGGATTTTACATTTAAGTCTTTAATCCATTTTAATTTTTGTAAAAGGTGTAAGGAAGGGGTCCAGGGTCAGTTTTCCACATATGGGTAGCCAGTTTTCCCAGCACCATTTATTAAGTAGGAAATCCTTTCCCCATTGCTTGTTTGTAGATGTGTGGTGTTATTTCTGAGGTCTCTGTTCTTTTCCATTGGGGATCCTCCAATGGATTGGGTACCAGTACCATGTTGTTTTGGTTACTATAGTCTTATAGCATAGTTTGAAGTCAGATAGCATGCTGCCTCCAGCTTTGTTCTTTTTGCTAGGATTGTCTTGGCTATACAGGCTCTTTTTGAGTTTCATATGAAATTTAAAGTAGTTCTTTCTAATTCTTCAAAGAAAGTCAGTGGTAGCTTGATGGGAATAGCATTTAATCTAAAAATTACTTTGGGCAATATGTCCATTTTCATGATATTGATTCTTCCTATCCATGAGCATGGAATACTTTTCTATTTGTTTGTGTGCTTTCTTATTTCCTTGAGCAGTGCATTGTAGTTCTCCTTGAAGAGGTCCTTCACATCCCTTGTAAGTTGTATTCCTAGGTATTGTATTCTCTTTGTAGCAATTGTGAATGGGAGTTCATTTATGATTTGGCTCTCTGCTTGTCTATTGTTGATGTGTAGGAATGCTTGTGATGTTTGCACATTGATTTTGAGGCTTTGTTGTTTGTTTGTTTGCACATTAATCCTGAGACTTTGTTGAAGTTGCTTATCAGCTTAAGGAGTTTTGGGGCTGAGATGACTGGGTTTTCTGAACATAAAATCATGTCATCTGCAAACAGAGACAACTTAACTTCCTCTCTTCCTATTTAAATACTCTTTATTTCTTTCTCTTCCCTGATTGCCCTGGACAGAACTTCCTATACTATGTTGAATAGGAGTGGTGAGAGAGGGTATCCTTGTCTTGTGATGATTTTCAAAGGGAATGCTTCCAGCTTTTGCACATTCAGTATGATGTTGGCTATGAATTTGCCATAAATAGTACTTACTTGTTTTGAGATATGTTCCATCAATGCTTAGTTTATTGAGAGTTTTTAACATGATGAGATGTTGAATTTTATCGAAGGGCCTTTTCTGCATCTATTGACATAATCAGGTGGTTTCTGTCATTGGTTCTGTTTATGTAATGGATTGTTTGTTGATTTGCCTATGTTGAACCAGCCTTTCATCCCAGGGATGAAGCTGACTTGATTGCTGTGGATAAGCTTTTTGATGTGCTGCTGGATTCGGTTTGTCAGTATTGTATTAAGGATTCGCATAGACGTTCATCAGGGATATTGGCCTGAAATTTTCTTTTTGTGTCTCTGCCAGGTTTTGGTATCAGGATGATACTGGCCTTGTAAAATGAGTAAAGGAGGAGTCCCTCTTTTTCTGTATTGCTTGGTATAGTTTCAGAGGGAATGGTACCAGCTCCTGTTTGTGACTCTAATAGACTTTGGCTAGAATCCGTTTGGTCCTGGGTGATTTTTATTTTTGGTTGCAGGCTATTAATTACTGCCTCAATTTCAGAAATTGTTATTGGTCTATTCAGGGATCTGACTTCTTCCTGGTTTAGTCTCTGGAGAGTGTATGCCTCCAGGAATTTATCCATTTCTTCTAGATTTTCTAGTTTATTTGCGTAGAGGTGTTTATAGTAATCTCTGATGGTAGTCTGTATTTCTGTGAGATCAGTGGTGATATCCCCTTTATCGCTTTTTATTGTGTCTATTTGATGCTTCTCTCTTTTCTTATTTATTAGTCCAGTTAGCAGTCTATTTTGTTATTTAAAAACAAACAAACAAAAAAAAGAACCAAAAAAAAAAAAAAACTACCAAAAAAAAAATAGCTCCTGGATTCACTGATTTTTTGACGGGTTTTTCATGTCTCTATCTCCTTCAGTTCTGCTCTTATCTTAGTTATTTCTTGTCTTCTGTTAGCTTTTGAATTTGTTTGCTCTTGCCTCTCTAGTTCCTTTAATTGTGATGTTAAGGAATCAATTTGAGATCTTTCCAGCTTTCTCATGTGAGCATTTAGTGCTATAAATTTCCCTCTTAACACTGCTTTAGTTATGTCCTAGAGGTTCTGGTACATTGTCTCTTTGTTTTCATTGGTTTCAAAGAACTTCTTGATTTCTGCCTTAATTTTATTATTCACCCAGGAGTCATTCAGGGGCAGGTTGTTCAATTCCCATGTAGTTGTGTGGTTTTGAATGAGTTTCTTAATCCAAAGTTCTAATTTGATTGCACTGTGGTCTGAGAGACTGTTTGTTATGATTTCCATTCTTTTGCATTTGCTGAGGAGTGTTTTACTTCCAATTATGTGGTCGATTTTAGAATAAGTGCCATGTGGCATTGAGAAGGATGTATGTCCTGTTGATTTGGGGTGCAGAGTTCTATAGATGTCTATTAGGTCCAGTTGGTCCAAAGCTGAGTTCAAGTCCTGAATATTCTTGTTAATTTTCTGTCTCATTGATCTGCCTAATATTGACAGTGGGGTGTTAAAGTTTCCCACTATTATTGTGTATGAGTCTAAGTCTCTTTGTAGGTCTCTAAGAACTTGTTTTATGAATCTTGGTGCTCCTGTATTGAATGCACATATATTTAGGATAGTCAGCTCTTCTTGTTGTGTTGATCCCTTTACCATTATGTAATGCACTTCCTGTCTGTTTTTTAATCTTTGTTGGTTTAAAATCTGTTTTATCAAGAGACTAGGATTGCAACCCTTGCTTTTTTTTTCTTTTTTTGTTTCTTTCCATTTGCTTGGTAAATAGTCCTCCATCCCTTTATTTTGAACCTATGTGTGTTTTTTCATGTAAGATAGGTTTCGTGAATACAGCACCCCAATAGGTCTTGACTCTTTACCCAATTTGTCAGTCTGTGTCTTTTAATTGGGGCATTTAGCTCATTTACATTTAAGGTTAATACTGTTACATTTGAATTTGATCCTGTCATCATGATGCTAGCTAGTTATTTTGCACATTAATTGGTGTAGTTTCTTCACAGTGTCATTGGTCTTTATATTTTGGTGTCTTTGCAGTGGCTGGTACTGGTTTTTCCTTTCCACATTTAGTGGTTCTTTCAGGAGCTCTTGCAAGGCAGGCGTGGTTATGGCCAAATCCCTCAGCATTTGCTTGTCTAGAAAGGATTTTATTTCTCCTTCTCTTATGAAGCTTAGTTTGGCTGGATATAAAATTCTGGGTTGAAAATTATCTTCTTTAAGAATGTTGAATATTGGCCCCCATGCTCTTCTGGCTTGTAGGGTTTCTGCAGAGAGATCTGTTGTTAGTCTGATGGGCTTCCCTTTGTAGGTGACCTGACCTATCTCTCTGGCTGCCCTTAACATTTTGTCCTTCATTTCAACCTTGGAGAATCTTCATTTCAACCTTTCAACCAGTCCCAGTGAGATGAACTGGGTACCTCAGTTGGAAATACAGAAATTAGCCACCTTCTGTGTTGGTCTTGCTGGGAGCTGCGGACCAGAGCTGTTTCTATTCAGGCATCTTGGCCCCTCCTATTTTTAATGTTTTCATATGAAAATAAATATGTATGCAGATATGTGTGTGTATCAGTGACCAACATTTTATTAATATTCACTAATGCAGAATAATAGTTTTCAAACCGAGCAATTTCCAATTTGAATATTAATGATTATGTGTCTTGGGGGTTGATCTTCTCATGGAGTATCTTAGTGTTATTCTCTGTATTTCCTGAATTTGAATGTTGGCCTGTCTTGCTAAGTTGAGGGTGTTCTCCTGGATAATACCCTGAAGTATGTTTTCCAACTTGGTTCCATTTTCCCCATCACTTTCAGGTACACCAATAAATTATAGGATCGGTCTTTTCACATAGTCTCATATTTCTTGGATGTTTTTTTCATTCCTTTTTATTCTTTTTTCTCTAATTTTGTCTGCCTGCCTTATTTCAGCAAGGCGGTCTTCAATCTCTGATATCCTTTCTTCCACTTGATCAATTTGGCTATTGATACTTGTGTATGCTTCACAAAGTTCTCATGCTGTGTTTTTCAGCTCCATCAGGTCATTTGTGTTTCTCTCTAAAGTGGTTATTCTAGTTAACAGTTTCTGTAATCTGTTATCAAGGTTCTTAGCTTCCTTGAATTGTGTTAGAACATCATGCTCCTTTAGCTCAGAGGAGTTTATTACCCACCTTCTGAAGCCTAATTCTATCAATTTGTCAATCTCATTATCCATCCAGTTTTGTGCCCTTGCTGAAGAGGGGTTGTGATCATTTGGAGGAAAAGAGGCATTCTGCCTTTTGGAATTTTCATCGTTTTTGCACTGGTTTTTTCCTCAACTTCCTGAATTTATCTACCATTGATCTTTGAGGCTGATGATCTTCGGATAGGGTTTTTGTGTGGGGGTGTTTTATGTTGATATTGTTGTTGTTGTTGCTTTCTGCTTGTTAGTTTTTCTTCTAACAGGCCCCCCTTCTGCAGGTCTGCTGCAGTTTGCTGGAAGTCCATACCAGACCCTGTTTGCCTGGGTATCACCAGTGGAGGCTGCAGAACAGCAAAGATTGCTGCCTCCTCCTTCCTCTGGTAGCTTTGTCCCAGAGGGCAGTAGCCTGATGCCAGCCAGAGCTCTCCTGTATGAGGTGTCTGTTGACCCCTGTTAGGAGGTCTCTCCCAATCAGGAGGCACGGAGTTCAGAGTCCCACTTAAGGAGGCAGTCTGTCCCTTAGCAGAGCTGATGTGCTGTGCTGGGAGAATTCCCCTTGTCAGTATCAGCTGCTCTCTTCAGAGCCGGCAGGCAGAAAAGATTACATCTGCTGAACCTGCATCTGCAGCCACCCCTCCCCACAGGTGCTCTGCCTCAGGGAAATTAGAGTCTTATCTGTAAGCCCCTGACTGGGGCTGCTGCATTTCCTTCAGCGATGCCCTCCCTGCCCAGTGAGGAGGAATCTAGAGAAGCAGTCTGGCCACAGCCACTTTGCCACACTGTGGTGGATTCCGCCCAGCCCAAACCTCCCAGTCTCCTAAGCACTTTCAGGGAAAACTGCCTACTAAAGCCTCAGTAATGGCAGGTGCCCCTCCCCGCACTAAGCTCTATCATCCCAGGTCAACTCCAGACTGCTGTGCTGGCAGTGAGGATTTCAAACCAATGGTTCCTAGCTTGCTGGGCTCTGTAGGAGTGGGAGCCACTAAGCGAGACCGCTTGGCTCCCTGGCTTCAGCCCCCTTTCCAGGAGAGTGGACGGTTCTTCTGTCTCACTGGGGTTCCAGGCATGGCAGGGGTATGAAAAAGCTCCTGCAGCTAGCGCAGTGCCTTTCCAAACAGCCTCCCAGTTTTCTGCCTGAAACCCAGAGCCCTGGTGGTATAGGCTCAAGAGGGAATCTCCTGATCTGCAGATTGCAAAAATCCATGGGAAAAGCGTACTGCCTGGGATAGGTAGCACAGTCCCTCATGGCTTCCCTTGGCTGGAGAGGGAGGTCCCAGAGCTCCTTGCACTTCCTGGGTGAAGTGACGACCCACCCTGCTTCTGCTTGCTCTCTGTGGGTTGCACCCACTAGACAGTGAGTGCACCCACTAGCCTAACCAGTCCCAGTGAGATGAACTGGGTACCTCAGTTGGAAATGCAGAAATTATCCGCCTTCTGTGTTGGTCTCACTGAGAGCTGTGGACCAGAACTGTTTCTATTCAGTCATCTTGACTCCTCCTTGTTTTAACATTTTCATATGAAAATAAATATGTATGCAGATATGTATATCAGTGACCAGTATTTTCTTAATATTCACTAATGCAGAATAATAGTTTTCAAACCAAGCAAGTTCCAATTAGAATATTAAAAGTCACTATTTTTTTCTTGTAGATCAGTAGTGAATGTGGTCTCAGAGGAGGAATAGCACACATGTCAGCTACTTAAATTGAAACTGTTGAGGCACTAAGTCCATTGGGAACTTGGGGGTGTGACAGTGCAGGCCTATTTTTATCCTGTGTGATAGGCTTTAGACTCTAGTTTCCACTCTGTTCTATGCCTGGCCTCTTTGGGATCTTTCTAATTTTCATCATGGTTTCAACTTTGGTTGCTTTTTAACCAAAGGACATAATATTTCCATGATCATCTTTGAAGCTATTGAGAGAGTCACAAAGGGGAAGTTTACTTTAACAAGTAGGTACTGATGTTTCTCTGCTTACTTCCATGGAATCTACATCAAGTAAGCAGAACTAGGATACATAAAGACAAGAGTTTGACTTCATGACCTAAAAATTGAGTTTTAAGATTCAGATAACTGGAGAAGTATGTCTAAAATAAAATTAAATACTGAGTGTTTAAACATTTACTCTCCGTTTGTTTGCTAGAGTTATCTAACAATGGTTTTATCTGCAGGAAATGTCTTCTCTCTCACAGTAGTAGTGTGCTGGCATATTTATATAGAATATTTTTATTGACAAATAATGTGTAGCACACAAGTAACAAATACTGATAAAATATACGATACTCTTTATTATAAAGTCCATATGGCTAATTGATTCTCCCAGAATACTTGAATTAATTTTTACTAAGCTCTTGTATCCATAGCCAATGTCTGGCTTCAATTTAACCATTTGTCAGTTTGACAAATACAAGCATCCCAATCTGCTAACAACTTTATTGTCATTAAACCTGATATATGATTATAGATAAACTATATTTCACCTTTGTACACGTTACATTCATTTTGTATGGCAAAAACTGAAACATGTTTCTACTTCAACATTATTTATGGCAAAAATTCACTTGTTTATCAATGATAGATGTGACTTTTTTGCTGAACCAAGTAAAAGTTTTCAAATCCTGGAAAAATATTTTCTTTACTTTTTGTTCATAAATGTAATGGCTACAGACACAACACATTTTTATTTCACCTGAATTATTAATATTTTCACGATCTCTTTCTTTAACTCTAGTCAATGAATCAAGTCTTGATTTATAGTGTTTTCAAATTCCCATGGTGTAAATATTCCCAGTATGCCTGATTTTAAACTACCAATGTGATGTTACTGAACATGGGCTTGGGAAGAGATGTATACAGCATTTCATCATACAGATACAACAGAAGTAAATAATGTCAAGGTTATATGTAATAATAAAGTATACTAAAATAAATAGACTGTAATGAATTTGAAGTATTCATTCCCTTTGTTTTTAATAGATTTAATTATGAGTTCATAAAATTTAGTTTTTAATAATGACCATGTTTAGCAACCAGCTCACAAAATTCCTGAAAATTTAACTGTCAGCTCTCATGAGCCAGTATAATCTGGCACAAATTTCTTACAGCCATATAAACTCCATATTCAGGAAGTCAGAATTCTGAGTGAGTAACCTAACATCTTTTCTATAATAAAATCTCACAAATATACACAAAAGCAGACAGAAGAGTATAATTTACTTCTGTGCACCCACCACTCAGCTTTGACAACCATCAATATTTTGACAAATTTATGTCATCGCTCTCCTCTCTCCTTTGTCTTTTCTGAAATATTGTAAAGCAAATATTTTAAAGCAAAGATAATCTCCTGCATCACACTACAGCATGGATTAGCCAGAGTACTTGACCCATCTTCTGGGGGGCGAGACAGCTGTTTGAGGGTTTAATAGCTACAGGTGCAGGTGCTGGCTATTGAGATGGATGGTAATGCATCTCCTTGATGGCCAAGAAGAGCAGTAGAAGAAGATAAATGTCTACACAAGTGACTGGCCCCAAGTGCAAGATGAAGTACTAGGATGTTTCAGTGGTGTGGAGGGGGATCAGAATTAAGGAATCTTGGGGGAGATGCTCCTTGGGAAAGCTGACAGGCAGGTTCCAGTGCTTAGTAGGACTCAGTCCCCATTTTGAAAATAACTTTGATCCCTTCGTGCGAAGATTGGCCACCATAAGGCAAACGCCAGTCTCAGGAGAGGGCTGGGAATACTGGAAGCTTTGGAAGAGCAGGGACCTGTTCTTTAAAAATTTAAAGCTGCAGGTTTCCGTTTATGTGCCTCCAATCAAAATGAGGACTGGACTTCCAAATAAGAAGCAAAGCTCAACCTGTGAGTAAACACCAAATGATGGTGGCTGCAGAGAAAGGAGGCAGATCGGACCTAGCATATAACAGACCTCTCCCAAGAGATGTAGAGCTGCAAAAACCAGTACAAGCCCTAAAGCAGCTATTCTCAGACTTGAGCATTCACAAGAATCACAAGAGGAGCTCCCCAATGCAGATTCTTAAGCTACACCTCAGGGACTCTGGTTCTATAGGTTTGAAAGGGCCCAGGAGTCTTTACCTTGAGCCAGTGACCCTGGTCATTCTGAAGAACAGGGTCCCAGAACCATTCATAGAGAAAATTTGCTTTAAGTCTCAACAGAGAAGAGAGCCATCCTTCCCTTTGATCACCCCCCTCTTATTACATAATTGATTTCTATTCTTCCCATAATGTGACAGACAAATGTTATCTTTAACTTGACATGACTGGTGAGAAAATGAATATGATATACTTTGTAAGTGAAAAAGCTGAAAGAAAACTAAATTTTACTGAGTATATAAATATTTCATCCTAGGCAATGTGCATGGTACTTTACAGAAATTGGTTTCCAAGCTAAGAGTATTTTTTTTATTGTGGGGGTAGTATAGGTATAGTGACAGAAGCCTGCATTTGTTGAGTGGTTCCTCTGTGTCAGGACATACCCAGCATTAATTCAATTTCTCCAACAACGTATTGAGTAGGTGCTATGATTATTATTATGCCAGTTTTACAAATAAGAAAAACTTTTATTGGCAGTCACACAGCAAGTGAGTGGTAGAGCTGGGATTAAGCCTAGGCATTTGGTTCCAGGGACCACATATGATCACCAGATGACACTGCTAAGCACCTTGGTTGGTGGTCAGATGTTCTCAGTTTCTGGTTGCCATTTCCCCTCTCCCAGAGGTAGTTTGGTCAGTGACAACAGCTCTCCATAGAGTGGCTTCTACATGCAGGGCTCTTGTACAGACTAATTCTTTTATTGTGGTAAAATATACATCACATAAAACTTACCAACTGTAACCATTTTTAAGCATACAATTCAGTGGCATTAAGCACTTCACACTGTTGTACAACCATCACCACCATCCATCTCCAGAGCTTTTTCAACTTCTGTACCCATCATCCAAACTAATTTTGACTCCTGGCTGTGATGTATCACTCTCCAGTTGCTTTCAACCCTATCTCTGCCGTGTAGATACAATGGAAGTCCATTTCCCGTCCTACATTCTTCCTCATTTGGGGGAAATGTGCAGCTTACTCAAATAATGTTTCCCTTTCATGCTTCTCTTGCTTTTCATGGTCACAATGCTGCTTTTTCTCTCCCTAATTCACCTACAGAATTGTATATCTTGAAACCCACATCTCACAATTCCTAGAAAATGCAAACTGCGTGAGAAATCTAGTCTCCCCTGTCTGGCTCTGCTCCCTGCTTCCCCTTGTGAAGAGCCCCCAGCCCTCTTGGACTCCTCTACAATACACTGTCCTCTTTGTATTCAGCCTTGTCTTATACTGAAGAGACATCTCTTTTCTCTTCTCCCAGGGGCCCAGCGGCTACCTCTCTGGCCTCCTGAATTCTTAGCCCACTTGTACATATTCCTATGCTAAGTTGTGATTTGTGTTTGTATCATTTGAATGAGTCCTGGGAGGCTGTCTTTGAACTCTCTGCACTCCCCTCCCCCTCCCTCTGCTCCAGCTTTTTCGCTGGGGGTGACCTCCCACCTCCCGTATTCTGATTCCATCTAGGCTGGGTCTGCTGAGTTCATTTTCTTGGCTCTTTTCCCTTCACTGGACCCTGGACACCCTCCTCCCAACCCTGCCACCCCCTCCACCCAATCCTTTCCTCCTGAGTGGATTCTTGCAAAGTGCTCTCTTCTTGACCAGGGAAGGCTCCTGCCTTCTTGTCCACTGTCTTTGGCCCAGCTCACTTCCAAACACTTCTCTCTCTTCCCTAGCCCATTTTCTGATTGAGTTACTTTTCTACCCCACTGAAACTTAAAATGCAGCCTCTTTGTTTGCCACCCATTTGTTCCTCCCTCCTTTCTCCTTCTCTTACAGACTAAGAAATAACTGGGCCACTCGTTCTTCCTTTTCTCCTTTCCCTCTGCCCCTACCTCTCTCCCAAGACAAAGTTAATACCCAATGTCCTTTGCTAGTAGCACTGCTGAGCCACCAAAACCCCTTGTCCTGCCAGCGATTTCTTGTGCTACACCCATGTCCTATCTTTGGCCCTCCCTAACGCCTGCACTGAAAACAGTTCCCAAACCAAAATCAGAACAATGACAGCTTTTTTCTGACTTGGGCTTTGTCATTATGAAACGTCCCCTGAAGAAAGCAATAGAGACTACATCTCACTGAGTTCTGCTCATAATGTGTTCCATGTGTATGTCCCAGTAAATATACTCCAAAGAAGCAGTGCCCCTTTCTCAGATTCAACTCTTGCCTGACCCAAGCTGGAAAGCCCTGCTCGTCTTTTGGTTCTCTGGGTCATGCTTATACACTTAGGCCAGCTCTTAGAGCTGTCTGCTTTTTGTCCTATGACTGTGAATACGTCTACAATAGCTCCCCTCATCAGGTCAGTGTTTCATTCCTGCAGAGACTGAAGAGATTCCCTGGCTGTGGCTAGCCAAGTGGAATCATCCTGCCACCCTTCCTGTCCCTTTTCTCCTGATACAGTCTCCACCACAAATCAAATTTCTCTGCTCATTCTGAAGCTCCCATCAAACCTCTTACTTGCCAGGATGTGAATTACTATTAATCGGTCTCGTGAGTCAGTTGCAATCAAATTAATAAGCAGGATCCCCACCAGATTGTCTCTGACTGAGCAGCTGCTCTCATCCTCCAAATGAATCTTCCCCGGCAGGGGTCTACAGCTTGTCTTACTCAATCTGAGGAAACTGGAAAGTTACTTCTCACTTCCGCTTGTCCTTTCCTCCTCTCAATTAATCTGACTTAAAACACTGCAGACATAGCAATATTACACTGCTTTTCTTTCGCACTTCATCCTCACAGTTCTCCACATTTACCTCCCTCCCTCTCTTCCATCTAACCTGGTTCTTGAGTTTCTCCTTGTCATCCCTGTTCTAAAGGGTTCTCACGTGCAGCTGGCTCCAAAGCAGGTAGATGTTGTACTCGAATTTCCTTTCCTTCTGTGATTTATGCCTACCCTGAGCTCCCTCTGTACTCATCTGGGCCTGGCAGCCTAAACTGCTACTTCTTCAGAGATATCACAATCCTTGTGAAGGTGACCATATTGTCTCCTTCCCAGCATTCACCATTTACTCACAAGTGATACTTGTTCTAACCTTTTGATGTCCCTTTAGGTAAACAGGATGGGATCAGGTAGCATCTCAATTTTGCATTTGGGGAAGGTGAAGCCCAGAGAGATTTTATGATTGGCCCAAGGTCCCTGGGTGAGTTGCTGTTAGGGAGAAGACTATGACTCAGGCTTCCTGGCTCTTAGGTGTTCTGTCTAGTAGATCCTGCCACAATCCATTATCTAAATAATCTCTGACTTAGACCAACCATCTATGAATAATCCTTATTTCCTGGACCATGTCTGCCACTGAGAAATTGAGGATCTGGTTACATTTAAGAGTATCTAAATGACTTGAGCTCCCACCCAGAGTTTCTGAGCTTTTGATAACAGACCTAGTGAGGATAATTGTGTATTAAGTAAGCACCCTATCCAATTGTCTTCTCCCTTGACAGCTCAGTTCTGTGAGCAGAAGAGGGGCCTCAGGCATGACCATCCTCCAACTCTTCACTCTTACCGTTCCTTCCACTTCTCACCACTCCAGCCACTTTGTTGGTTTCTCACAGGTCCTTTTTAAAGATTATTTATCTTCTGCTCTAAATGTCTTCCCTTCTTCTCTCTCCTCCTCATCCCCCATGGCCACGGCCCTGTCATTAATTCACTGTAAAACCCTGAGACAATCATTCCCTCTCCCTGTCCCTGATCTGTGTATCAGACATCTGGTTAGTAAAATAATGTCATCTATTTTATCTTGATGGGTGCAAACACTCTAGTGGAGCTTTGATGAACAATAAACATAGAAGGACTTTGAGAGAGGAGCCCAAATTTTAGCAAGTAACACACAATAAGACCTGATTGAATGAAGTGACATACTTAGTTTCTAGAGAGAAAGATTTAACATCACCAAGATGTAGATATTTTGCAAATTAATATAAAAATGTGACTTCAGTCAAAGGATCAATAGTAATTTATTTCAAACTTTACAAATCAATTCTGAATTTATTCTGGAACATTTAATATAATTATAAATAAGATGTGTTTGAAAAAGAATAATAATGAGAATAAAATAATAAGAATAAAAATAAGAGAGGAAATATGTACTAAAGTCTCATTAATGAAAACAATGTGGAACCAGCACAGAAAGAGTTTAGTCAATCAATGGAACAGAATAAGCATTTTAGAAACAAACACATACATCTGTCTATGAATGTACTACTTAATAAGGTTGGTATTTCAACTCAGTGGGAAAAGTATGCATTATTCAACAAATAAAATGCAAGAATTATTAACTATGTGGAAGAAAACATACACAGAGACCTATTTCACTCATTATGCAAAAAAAAAAAAAATCAGACGACTTAAAGATCTAAATGTAAAAACTTTAGAGTTTTAGGAGAAGATACAAAAAAATTATTACCCTGAGATAAAATGCCAAAACTCAGAAGCCATAAAGTGAAATATTGACAATATGACTACATAAAAGATTTAAAGTTATATGGTAACCATCTGACATTAATTAAGGGCTTAATTACTAGAATACATAATGAGTTCAAACCACTCATTAAGGAAAAACTAATCTGATTAAAAAATGGGCAAAAGATCTGAATAGACATTTCTCAAAAGAAGACATATAAATGGCCAACAGGCATGTGAAAAGATGCTCAACATCTCATCAGGAAAATGGAAATCAAAACCACAATGGTTTTATCTAAGAGACAGTTAGAATGGCTATTATCAAAAAATAGCAAATGCTGGCGAGGATGGGGAGAAAGAGGAACCCTCATACACTGCTGATGGTAATGTAAATTGGTACAACCACTATGGAGAACAGTATGGAGTTTCCTCAAAGAACTAAAAATAGAACTACTGTATGATCCACCAATCCCACTGCTGGGTATATATCCAAAAGAAAGGAAATCAGTAGATAAAACAGATATCTGCACCCCATGTTTATTGCAGCACTTTCTTAATAGGCAAGATATGGAATCAACCTAAGTATCCATCAAGAGGTGAATGGGTAAAGAAAATGTGGTGCATATACACAATTGAATATTTTTCAGCCATAAAAATGAATGAAATTCTGTCATTTGCAGCAACGTAGATGGAACTGGAGGACATTATGCTAAGTGAAACAAGAAAGGCACAGAAAGACAAACTTTGCATGTTTTCACTCATACAAGGGAGCTAGAAAACTAAAAGAATTGAACTCATGGAGATGAATGGAATAATGATTATCCAAGTTTGCAAATGGTGTGGATAGGAAGAGATAAGTGAGGATGGTTAGTGGGTACAAAATACAGTTAGAAGGAATAACATCCAGTATTTGGGAGTACAATAGGATGATTATGGTTAGTCATAATATATTGTATATTTAAGTAACTAAAAGAGTGGAATTGGAATGTTCCTAAAACAAAGAAAGATAAATGCTTGAGGTGATAGATACCCCAATTACCCTGATTATACATTGTAAGCTTGTATTAAAACATCACATGTACTGCATAAATATGTACAACTACATATCGATAATAATTAGAATTGTTTTAAATATTACATTTTTTTAAAAATGAAACTATATGGTAAGCTACACATAAACAAGGTTAAAGGACAAGCAAAGGACTGGGAAAAATGTCTGCAATATGTCTAACAAAGGGTTAATAATTTTTCTATACAAAAATTTCTACAAATAGCCCAATCAAAAAATGTATGAAGAATACTATATCATTCTTATTCTTTAAAAAATAATAAATGTAGCCAAAAATATATGAAAATATATTAATTTCCACTAGAAAGTAACATAAAAATTAAAATGATGCACCACTTTCCCAGATTAAGACAAATTTAAAATATGGATGATATCAAGTATTGGTAAGTGTAAAAGGGAATGGACTGTTAAACAGAACATATGCATATGTCCACACACAGACACACACAGACACAGACACACACACACACACACACACACACACACATATACATATATATATATATGAAGCTAGGTAGTGTCTATTAAATGTGTGTGTGTGTGTGTGTGTGTGTGTGCGTGCATGTGTGTGTGTGTGTGTGTATGTGTATTTCTGGGCCAAAGTCTGTGAACCACTTTAAGGCTCTGGATGCAAATCACCAATTGTCTTCTAGGAGGGTAGGTGAATGTCCTTCTCTGCACACCTCTGGCACAACTGGGCATTAGTGCTTAAGGAAAAACTGTCCATTTAATAGGCAGTAATTAGGGTACTGTTAAATTAGGGGTTTTTATCATTAATTAGTATTCCATGCTCATGGGCCATTTGTATTTCTTCATTACAAATCACCTGCTCATGTCCTTTGTCCGCATTTCTATTGAGTGATTTCATCTTTTTCTTATTGACTTGTCAGAATCCTTACTATATATGTATTGTAAATATTGTTTAGAGTCTGTCATTTGCCTTTTAATTTTAGTTATGATGATTTTCTTGACTTGCAGTTCTTTTTGTAATCAAATTCTAAGCAATCAGAATTTGTTTAGGGGCATCCTGTGAGGTCTACTTTTATGAGTAACTTTTTACAACAAATAGCTGTCCAATTACCTCCGCACATTTTATGAGATAAATAATTCTTTTTCCAAATTAGAAACAACACCTTTAATGCATGATAAATGCTTATATACTGGGGCCTGTTTCTAGACTTTTTATTTTGATACATTAATTAATCTACATCTATTTCTGACAGTGATACTGCACTGTTTTATTATCTTTAAAATGCTTTTGAATGTCTGATAGCACAAGGTAATAGAGGGAGGGAGAGAAGAGAAGAAAAAGGAAATCCTCATCCTGGGCACATGTTAGTGGATCTCAGAATGGCCCAGTGATCCAGCAATATCAAACCCGCTACTTTGAACTACGCAGGGTTGTGTTTGTTGTTTTGTTATTCTTGTTTGGTTTGATGGTTTGGTTTGGTTTGGTTTGATTCAGTGAACTTCCTTGTAGGACTTAAAGGCAAAGATCTATGCTCACTCAGTTTCTGAATGTCACCTCTGCCAGAACCAAGAAGAGCTGTTTGCTGGCTCCCAGTTTCCTGTGCAAGCAGAGGCAAGGTATACTCAGTTTGGATGCACTGCCCCAGGCCCTAAGGGAAAGGAGTAGTGACTTGTGGAAAGGAGTAGTGACTCTTCCTGCATGAGTGAGAATTAACCACAACAATCATTGAGTTTTACTGTATTAGGAAAAGGAGGGACGTAATCTCTTGACGCAGCCTCACACACTTGCCCATGTCCAACATTCACCAAATGACATGTTCAAGAAGGCACCAGTGGGGCTTTCAAGGATTTCAGATTAAAGAAGCCTAAACTGGGTTTTGTAAAACTCAGAGAAAATTTCACTTCCCACAAATTCAAATCAGGGCACTCCTCAATACGTCAAATCTACCTCAGGCTTCCCAGGCTCCCCATCATTATTAGTTTATAAAGATTCATTGCTATTCAATTAAGTAGTTCTAATGTTCTCAATGCAGTCCTAGACTGCACTTTATAAAGAATACATCCGCCCTGTGGAGACAGCAGGTGAAGCCAATTAGTCGGGGTAAATTTACATATCAATCCAGCTGTGGAATGAAGTCAGCCTTGTTCACCAGTCACAATGTGAAGAGCAAAGGGAGGAATCCTAGCGCTCCCTAGTCCTTTATTCCCTCATTTCAAGTGAGCCACAGCTCTCATCAAAAGACTGTGAATACTGGGAGTGAAAACCCATAAATGCTCCCATTCCCTGCCAAGTATGCGCTATCACTTAGAAGCAATTATTAATGGGGAACATTTAATGCTCTCCCAAAGGTTAGCACTAATTCATATAAATATTGTATCACTTAAGAAAAGATTTTTGTTCAAGGGGTTGAAAAATTGGGAAGTAATTCTATTGTCAAGTTAAACTTCAATATAGTGAGGTTCCATTTTTCTAATGATTTCATTATATAGCAAGAATTCAACTCAATTTAAAAAACATTTAATGAGTCACTACCATGCTAAGGTCCTGTGCAAAGAATGTGAGGAAGACTTTGACAAGGCACAAAGTAATTTTTAACAATGGCAAATTGATAGACTATACAGTTATCAGAGTCATTAAGCCACTGAGCCAAACCCTAGATACTTTCATAAGTTCTGCCAATAGAATCCTCCCAAGGCAGCCTTAGTGATCGCCACGTCAATTTATTATGTCTGCCCTGATGGCTCCATTCCCAAGCTAAATTGAAGCTCTTCCACATTTGACAGAGCTCTGCTAGCCCTCTGTACTAGCATCAGCTCTCTGCTGAACATGTTGAAGTTTGTCCTCAATCCTTCTAACAGTGTGGGTTCCAGAACTGGACACAACACCTGAGAACTTCTCTGACAGGGCGGGGCAGGACAAGACTTTCACCTCTCTCTTCCTATACAACACACTTACTAATGCAGCTTATGATCAAGATCACCTTTTAGCAGACATGGCACACTGCTATGTTAGACTCAGAATTGAGTCACATTTACAATATTAACTATAATCTTGTGCAAGTTAATTAAACCTCTCTAAACCTCAACCTCAGTTTCCTGATCTGTCTATATTAACTTTTATTTAGCACCCTTTAGGAAGAATCATTCTACCAATAGTAAGAGTGTTTCTCGGGGTAAAGTAAATTTCCCTTACCCATTCTTCACTGTCCCGCTAAAAAACATCACCTTCATGCAACCTCCAATACTCTCCAACCCTAATCACTCCCTCAGTGGTCCTCTCAGATCATGTTGTTTCTGCAGGGCACTAGAAATCATATACATGTCTATTTTCCTCACTAGATTTTAAACTCATTAAAATGCACATTGTTTACTGCCTACACAATCTTGAATGCACTACCTAAACTTAATTTTCTAATCTGTAAAATGAGAAGAGGAACATCACCTGCTTCAAGGGTTGCTAGAAGATTTAAATGAGATAATGTGTGTAAAATCATCAGAATAGTGCCTAGCAAACAGAAACTGCTCAATAAATGGTAAATATTACTTACAAAGGAAAAGATTGATAGGTAGAAAACTTGAAAAAATATGAAAGAAATCTTTTTAGATATTGAGCTGTAAAACAAAAATAAAATTCTAAAGCCCCCAGTTAACTGAATGGACCCCTGCTCCTGGTCACGGGCCTTCTAAAGTAAACCTGAAACACTAGTTCAGGCCATGATGGGCATGGGTGGTAAGATACATCTCATTATACCTTCCACCCTTTGGAATTCAGGCACGGGTGGCCAGCATTAACACTAAAAGAGACCTTAAGACTGACAAAACAGACTTTTTGTAGCAATAAGATATCAACATGACAAACAGACAGACATCCATGAAAGAAATTAATGTATTTTACCCCAAAATATATTTATTTGATATATTTTGAAATGTCTCTGCAAAGCTGTCTCTTGTGAGGAAAATGTATATTCTGTGGAGAATCCCCTTCCCTTTCCAGGTCTTCTTCCTGACCAGGGAGAGAATTAACTAAGAGTCTGGTGCCTTCTTAAGTTTGATAAAAAGCATTTACAATCTATTTTCTCTGAAGCCTGCTACCTGGAGGCTTTATCTACATAATAAGAACCATGGTCTCTACAACCCCTTATCTTAACCCAGACACTTTCTTCTACTGATTCTAGGTCTTTAGATAAACACTTTCAACCAACTGCCAATCAGAAAATATTGAATCCACCTATAAACTGGAAGGCTACCCCCTCCCCACTTCAAGTTGTTCCACCTTTCTGGACCAAACCAATGTATACCTCACATGTATTGATTGATATCTTATATCTCTCTAAAGTGTATAAAACCAAGCTGTAGCCTGCCTACCTTGGGTACATGTTCTCAGGATCTCCTGAGGCTGTGTCATAGGCCACGGTCTCTCGCATTTGGCTCAGAATAAATATTTTCAAATATTTTACATAGTTTGGCTGTTTTTGTCTATAGAGCAATAGGCAGCACAGGAATGTAATCCCTGAGCGAAAAAAACCGAATGAGATTAGATGAACAAATTCTGAGCCTTTCTGTCTGGCAACACTTTCCAGAAGGCATTTCAATGAGAGGAAACCCAAACAGAGCATAGAAGTGTCACTGGGCTGAAGAAAAAAAGGAGTTCATAGAGGCTGAGGATACAGAACTTAGTAACAGAAACAGCTCTGAAAATCTGCTTAGAGGTCCCTTTAAGCTTCTGGCTGCATACTAAGCTGCACATGTGAGGGAAAATACACAAGCCTGGCCAGTGACTAGCAGGTAAGAATAAGCTGAAGAATTTAGAGTTTATACATGTCTGGGAGAGATTGAATTCTGACCAGCCACATGGAAAGATCTGATCGAACACCCAAATTTACTAGACATGCAAAAAAGCCTGGAATGTGATGAATAACCAGAAGGAAAATCAACCAAAAGAAGCATACCTTGATATGACAGAGATGATAAAATCAGCAGACAAGGACTTTAAATAGCGATTTAAAATACTCTTGCTGGGCACAGTGGCTCACGCCTGTAATCCCAGCACTTTAGGAGGCCAATGCAGGCGAATCATGAGATCAGGAGTTCGACACCAGCCTGGCCAACATGGTGAAACCCCGTCTATACTAAAAATACAAAAAATATTAGCCAGGTATGGTGGGGCACACCTGTAATCCTGGCTACTCAGGAGGCTGAAGCAGGAGAATTACTTGAACCCGGGAGGAGTAGGTTGCAGTGAGCCGAGATCACGCCACTGCACTCCAGCCTGGGCAACAGAGCAAGACTCCATCTCAAAAATAAAGAAAGAAATACTTGCAAGAATTAAACACGAACACAATGAGGAGAGAAATGCAAGATATAAAAGGAATCATGTAAAACTTTATGGCTAAATTATGCAATATATAAATGAAAGTTAACTTTCATTTATATAGCTCATATATATGAGCTAAAGAGCAAATTAGGAATTGTGAAAGAAGCTATAAGTGAACTAGAAAATGTAGTAATAGAAACCACACAAACTGAGGCACAGAGAGTAAAAACACAGGAGGAAGGATAAACAGGGCATCCATGATCTATGGAATGAAGTGGCCTAACATTGGCATCATAGAATTTTCAAAAATGGAGGAGAACACCAAAAATGTATTTGAAATAATAGTGACCAAAAGTTTACAAATTTGTTAAAATCAATAAATCTGCAGATCCTAAAAGCCCAAGAAACTTAAGCCAGACAGACACACATATACGTGCACACACACATGCAGACACACACACACACACAAACACAAGGACACATCATAATCAAATTGCCAAAAAGCAGTGATAACAAGTAAATTTTAAAAAACTGAAACTGCAGGAGAAAAAAAAGGTGTACAAATGTCAGCAAACTAAGATGAGAATTACTACTGGTTTCTTCTCGGAAATATTGCAAATTAGAAGAAATTGGAACCACATCCTTAATGTGTTGAAATAAAAATATCTATTTAGAAGCCTATATAGCCAACGAAAGTATTTTAATAAATTAAAGTGAAATAAATATATTTTCTGACTGAATAAAAAAGAACTAAAAGAATTTGTCATCAGGACACCTGCATATGGGCAAGATAAAACTCCGGGGAGTGACAGACACGTTCAGTATCTTGATTGTGGCAGTGGTTTCACGAATGGATATACATGTTTATCCATGTATATATGATGTATATATATCAGACATATGATATATGATATAGATAGATAGATTATATAAGATATATATATATATCAGACTCACTGGAGTAGCACACTTTGAATATGTACAGTTTATTATGCATAAGTTATACCTTTTAAAAGTATTATAAAAAGATGACTGGCTGTGTAAAGCAAAATAGAAATGATGTATTGTGGAGTTTGTAAGACGTAAAGAACTAAAACATATAATGATAGTACAAAGAACGAGAGTGTGGAAGTACAATGTTGTAAGATTTTAACCACTAATGTGAGTTGTAAGAAAATGATCAATTGCATGTTGTGAAGCTAGAGACTCATAAGTTAAACCTTATTGCAAACATGAAAAAAGTGTGCCAAATAAGCCAAAAGTGAAAGTAAAATGAAACAATAAAATTAGTACAACTGAATACAAAATAAGTCAGGACAAGAGGGAAAAGGGAACAAAAAGCAGATGGGACAAAGAGGAAAAAAAAATGGATACCAAGAGAGTAGACTTCAATGTAACCATGTCAAAAATTATATTAAATATAATCCTCTAAACACTGAAATCAAAATTCAGAGATAATAAGGCTAGTTAAAAATGCAAGATCACTCAATATGTTGCCTTCAATAAATGAATTTTAAATTCAATGACACAAGCAAAAGTAATCAGATGGAAAAAGCTATACTATGCAAATATTAATCATAATAAAGTTGGACAGATGATATTACTATCAGGTAAAATGGGTTAAGAGAGGACTTAGGCTAGTGAGGGCTTACTATACAGTCTGGATGGTAGAAGACTAAAGTTCTCAAATGTCAAGATAATTAATGTTTCATCCCACCAATCCCATCCCAAGATATTTTCAGCCATTGTAATAGCTACATTCATTATCTCAGATTCATGATTACATGAACACAATAGTCAGATGAGAACCATGACAGGCTCAGAAGCCCATGACAAATGGAATTTGAAGAACAAGTCTGAAGAATACTGCTTATCTTGGGTTTGAATTAAGAACAAAGAGAAATGAAAGTCAAGATGAAAATATCTGTAATTCTATCTTTAATTTATTTAAAATTTTACTTTTTTCCTTAATTATGTGTTCTGTTTTGTTGATAAGTAATTAGACTTTTGCTAGTTCATCTCAACAGATGCTCATTCCATGCTCATAGAAAATTTAGGTAAATGTAAAATTTTTTTTACATCCTTTGTAATTCTATGACTACTGAAAGGGTTACAAGCTTCATAAAACAATGCTGGAAAAATCAATCACAAGTTAGGAAACTCAGTCACACATAAGTTTGAGAATATCCTTCAGAGAACTTCCAGAAAGGAAATATTATCTCTTTTATTCCAAGGACATCAAAGTTTGGAAGCCAGAAAAAGTTCCTTATAAAGTCAGATTACCACAGGTCCAGAGCAAGATTCCTCAAATGGAGGTGTGGGATGATTTTGTCCCCAACGGGACATCTGGCAATGTCTGGAGACATACTTGGTTGTTACAAGTTGGGAGATGTGCTACTGGCATCAAAATAGGTAGAGGCCAAACACACTATTAAACATCCTTCAATTAATGGGGCAGCTGCCACCACACAAAAAATGTACCTGGCCCAAAACATCAGTAGTGCCAAGGTCAAGAAACCCTATCCCAGAGAGACAATCGTTTATTCAGCAAGTATTTAGTAAGCAACTTACTGTGAACCCCAGGTTGTTACTAACTAACAGGGTATACTGGGTAAGTCTCTAAGCCCAATTTTTCACATCTGAGAGGTGAGGGAGACAATAATCACAGCTATGTTACAGGGCGAGTGCTCAGGAAGTGGTGGCTGCTCTCTTGCCTCTGAGCTATGCTGCTTACTATGTATATTATGCTGGGAAAATTATTCAAACTTTCTGAGACTCCATTTCTTTATTTGTAAAACCGAGCTGCATAAAGTACTGTGGGGGCTCATAAGAGACTTGAAAATAGGCAGGTTTCTGCCATT
Source organism: Cebus imitator (assembly GCF_001604975.1). Taxonomy (NCBI): domain Eukaryota; kingdom Metazoa; phylum Chordata; class Mammalia; order Primates; family Cebidae; genus Cebus; species Cebus imitator. The sequence goes on along the minus strand of NW_016107588.1, from coordinate 1,437,346 downwards.
ATGAGATGAAGTGAGAAAGTGCCAAGATGAGAGAAATTACCCTTGTGGGGACTGCAGGCTTGGCAGAAGGTAAAATTGTTCTTCTTCAGCTTTGATTTCACTCCCACCTGCTTCTGGCTTTCTCCATTCTGCAGTGGTCTGGTAAAAGATGAGTGTCCCAAGGAGCAGATATGCCAGTGCTCTTGCAGTTGAGATGTCACATGAAACAGGAACTTAAGAGAAAGCCATAAAAAGTCACTTGTACCTAAAAATTTCTGTCTAAAATAGGAGACTGCTTCCTGAAAGGATCCTAAAGCACAGCATGGGATGAAGGTGACAGCCAATTCCAATCAACAAATATTATGATATATCTATTATGTACTACCCCCAGACTAATCAGTAAAGATGTAAAGGGACATAGAAGGAAAGAGAATAAGAAGGAATTCACATTGAGCCCCTAGTCTGCCCTAGATGCCAGGATAGAGGCTACACAATACTCTATTATATTTGTCAGACTTCTCTAGAGAAATAGAACCAATAGAAGAGAGAGAGAGAGAGAGAGGAAGAAAGAGAGAGGGAAAGAGAGAGAGAGAGAGAGTGTGTGTGTGTGTGTGTGTGTGTGCGCACGCGCGCACGAGCACATACACGCGCGTGAAGAGAAAGAGAGATTATAAGGAATTGGTTCACATGATTCATATCTGAGAAGTCCCAAAATCTGCAGTCAGCAAGCTGGAGACCCAGGAGAGCTATTGTGTAGTATCACTTCAAAAGCCAACAAACTTGACACCCAAGAAGAGCCAATATTTCAGTCCAAGTCTGAAGGCCAGAAAAAATCAATGTCCCAACTCAGTAGTCAGGCAGAAAGAGCTCCCTCTCACTTAGCCTTTTTGTTCCATTCAGGCCTCCAACTGATTGGATGAGATCTACCCATGTTAGGGAAGATAATTTGCTTTACTTAGCCTATAAAGTCATATGGTTTTTAAAAACTGACAAATAATATTTTTACATATTCATGAGGTACGGTGGTGTTTCAATACATATAATGTATAGTGATCAGATAAGGGTAATTTTGTATCCTTCAACAAATCTCTCTATATCTCTCCCTTCCCCCTACCCTTCCCAGCCTGCATTTGTTGGATGTAGTGGCATGCACCTGTAGTTCCAGCTACTCAGGAGGCTAAGGCAGGAGGATTGCTTGAGTCAGGAGTTCCAGTCCAGCCTGGGCAACAGAGCCAGACTTTCGCCTGTTTAAAAAAATATATATACAGATTTAAAACACTCTTATAGATATACCCAAAAATAATATTTGCCCAGACCAAATGTCTGGGCACCCCCACCCTACTCCATGGCCAAGTCAAGTTAACATATATTAACCAGCACACCTATGAAGTAGAAATTATTGTGTGTATCACTAGATGCAATTTACAGGTAAAGGCCAGACGCAGTGGCTCACGCCTGTAATCCCAGCACTTCAGGACGTTGAGGCGGGCAGATCACGAGGTCAAGAGATTGAGACCATCCTGGCTAACATGGTGAAGCCCTGTCTCTATTAAAAATACAAAAATTAGCCAGGCTTGGTGGCATATGCCTGTGGTCCCATCTACTCGGGAGGCTGAGGCAGAAGAATCGCTTGAACACAGGAGGTGGAGGTTTCAGTGAGCCGAGATTTCGCCACTGCACTCCAGCCTGGCGGCAGAGAAGACTCCACCTAAAAAAAAAAAAAAAAAGCTTAGTGAAATAAGTCCCTTGCCAAATTCACACAGTTGCAAAATCAAAACATAAAACTAATTCTGTCTCACTCCAAAGTCACTCTGAAATAAAACATGCCCTTCCCAGTCATTCTCTCCACTCTCAAACCATTATGATCTACAAATGTGACCCTGAGCAAGTTCTTTTCCTTTCTAGGCTTCAGTTTCCACATGTGGAAAATAAGGGTTTTGAACTAGATTATCTCAGAGGTTCCTTGCAGCTCTCACCTTCTCTGACTTTACTTAAATTGAGCTTTTAAAAGATCTTTGGCATTGGTATTCTTTCAACACATTGTCCAGTAGTCATTTTGACAGAAGCCCTCTTTCTGAGTTGACAGTGTGGTTAATTTGCAAGTGAAAAGTGCTTTCTACAGAGTGAAATAGAAAACTGAGAAAGTTGTCAATTAGGTAATAGCAATGGAGATAAGCATGTGAGCCTGTAAGCGTGCATGCATGAGTGCATGTGTGGTGGGTGAAGATAAATCTTAATGGTAAAACTAGACAAATTATTTCTTCTAACCCTTTACCACCAATCTATTAGCTTACGATGTTTTGCCTACAGCTTTTTAAGTCAAGAGAAATGAATATCCTCTCCTACATCTGATTGTACCATTATGTAGGCAAACCAGATAAATGACTGTCAATATCTGGCCATTTAACTTACTCAACAGAGAACTAGTAAGCACATACTGTACACCAGATATGTCTCTAGGTACTCGGGGAATAAAAGATCAATATGAGATACTCTTCTGTTCTCAAGGAGCTTGTGGTGTACTAACATACTTGGGGATGGGAACTGAAAGTGAATCAAGTATTCTCTTGTGCAGGATCCCAGCTAAACCATCCTGGCATCCAGTACTTTAGAGCTTTCAAAGCACTTTCACATCCACCATCTCACTTTCATGTTCCCAGAAACCCTGTGAGGTAGGTGGGGAAGATTTCACAAACTTCATTTTATAGATGAGGAAACTGAAGCCTTATTAGAAATTAAGTGGCTCAGATGCTGATTACTGAGTGGCAAAACCAGGACCTACATTATTGGGTTATGTTGACTCAAGAGTCAAGTGCTCTTTTCCCCAGTTGTCTTTATATCTGTAGGCCATGGCTGCTATGAAATTTTTGGTGGCCAGGTAAAGGTGTTTTCTGGAAATATATCTCCTGGCAAACATTCCATTTAGAAGGACAATTCAGGTGGATAATTCAATCTCTAATTTTTACAAAGGAAGAAGTTCCTTTGACTTTGGTAAAATCTCAAAGAAAACCTAATTAAGATGTCAGCACAGAGGACCATGTTGGGAGAAGTTCTCACATTGACTTTGTGTTCTTTAAACTTGCATGCTGTTTTGGGTTTTTGCCAACACGCAGGTCAATGTCAAAATACTGGCAAGACTGGACCACAAATGTATGGCAGTGCTATTTCCTGTTCCAGAGGTAGTACTTTTTCAATGCATCCTGGATGCTTGACATTGTATTCTACTCTATTGCATTCCCCTAATCTCTTCTCTCCTTGTGAGTTCTACCTATGTCCCTGGTGACCTGGGCATCCATGTCTTCTTACTGCCTCCTTCTAGCTGGGTAGCCATGTTGTTTCACTCACTGGAATACAGTTTCTTCATCTGTAAAATGGGAGAATAGTATTAGAATATAGGAAGTATAATCTATCAGTGTAAATGAGCATGGGATTAGGAAACACTAACACATTTAGGAATGAGGAAAGGGCCTAAAAAATTTATTCTTGGTTCCTCAAATAAGGTATCAGCTGTTTTGTCTAGGCAAGTGACTTCACCTCTCTCAACCTCAGTTTCCTCATTTGTAAAATGGTATCATGGAACTAAAGTCTCTCTAAGACCCACTCAACACTGGGATTCCATGACTCAGCAAGTGGAAATGAACACATAACTTCTGACTGTCCACTCCTAGAGTAGAAGGCACTGAAAACAGAGGAGTAGAAGAGGAGAGTAAAAAATAGGGGGAAGGAAAGCATAGGAAGAGCATGTTTTAATTATGTTTTCTTTCTTGGGGAAAAGAATGGACTGAAAACACAGAAGTCAAATTAATTAAATGAAAATAAATGTATTCTCAAAAAGAAAAATATCAAATGTAGTTCAATCAAAAGATAAGGTGTGTTAGCAATGCAACTGTCAGGGAACATCAGCTAAGCTCCAGGATTCCTAGATAGAGAATTAGGGGGGCATTGAGTGAAACCACAATAGCCAAGTTGCTATTATAGGACTGGGTTCAAAGATGCTTACACCATCATGTCCATCTACACAAGCAAGTCATTTCTGCTCCTTGGAGACTCCAAACAGCAAAATCAGATAAACTTGACTAGTATCCATGCAATAAAATAGGTCGTGGAAGACAGAGCTTGGACTAGTCATGGCCCCAAGGAGATTATATGAGTTGATTTATATCAGATTTTTTAAAGCTTGTTTACATCATTTAAAGTAGGGAAAATTGAAATCCATCCAGAGGTCTATTAATAGGGAGATGACTATATAGCTTACGGCACATATTAGCATGCCACTGGGATGGTGGAGTGAAGTGGATGAGACAGACTGACCTGCCTGAAGTATAGAGCTCCAGTTAGGTACTTTTTTCATTTTCTGTATATTATGTTTTAATATTTTAGAAAACATTTCTGGCTGTGGAAAGACAGCCCCTCTTGGGGCTAGCCAATTCTTAGAGATAACAAATGGCTCAACCAAGAACATGCCTTTGATATGCAGGCTAACCAAACCAGAATCAGGAGCCCTACCCCTTCTATCTGGCCCATACATCGCAAGAGGCAATATTGCTCTGCCTTAATCATCTCAGGGCCAGGTACCAGGCAACTAGGAACCACCCCTACAGCGTAGAGCCTTCTAGAATTATACAAATTAGAAAATCCTAAACCAAACACCTGTTCTGCCTTCCCTTTCCCAAGGAAACCCCAATGACAACCATGGCCTAAACACTCGCTTCATTCCTGTGTTTGCCTCCGGATGAACCTGGTGCCTTCCCACATGCTCTGTGTGGTGTGCTGTGCCTCTTGCTTCTAGGACCTGGGAAGACAATGAACTTTGTTTCTTCCTGAGCCTCTTCTGGTTACATTTGCCATGTCACTACAAATTACAAAATGGTAGGTGAGCACCAGTGTGGTTTGTGGGATGGGGTATAGCCCAACATGACTTGTCATTAATTACCCCATATCTATCCATCCTCTACCCTACACATATACATGCCCACAGCTAAGTCCTGCCCTGTTTTCTCTGTTTCTTTTAGTGATATCCTAATTGATCCAATTCCCCAAAACTCCTAAGTTAGGAAATTAGTCATCATGTCTCCTTTCTCTGCCTCTCGCTCTCCATGCCCAGTCATTTGTCAGTTGCTTCCTTTTAAAATCTCTTTTGAATTTGTTTCTTCATTTCTGTTTGATAGCTCTTTATCATTTAAACTGATCATTGCAATCACCTCCCAACTACTCATCCTGCCTTCAGTTTTCCTTTCTTTTCAATTTAGCCTGTATACACGTTTTAAATGAACCTTCTTAAAATATTACATTCCCCAAATCACTTTTCTGCTTAAAACTGCCCAGTGTTTGCCTTTGTCTTCTGGATGAATTCCTGATCCCTTAGCCTGTGTTTCAGGACCTTCCATGAGCAGATCTTTCTTTGTCTAACCTCAGCCCTCAATGCATATCTTGTTTTGAAAAGAGAGGAAGCACAACTTACAAGAAGGGAGTCCCTGACTAGAGATGGTGTCTGGTTTGAACCATTATCAGCTGCAGTCTCTAGTGTTCTTATGGCGTTGTCCCACTTGCTTCCAGAAGATAGAAAGAAATCCAGATAACACCCTGCAGTAGTGCTGGGCTCTACAAATAATGATGTCATTTGCATATGCCATCACATTGTGAGTTGCAACAGTCAGTAGGCATCATTATTCTTATTTCAGAGATGAGCAGCCTGAGGCCCAGTAAGAGGCAGTGACTTGCTCAAAGTCACACAACTAAGAAACGATGGAGCCAGGTCCCTCTTTTCAATGATTTCTGGCCAATATTCTTTATTCTCTTGCTTCCCTGTCCAGACTATACTTCATCTCATCACCAGAATGACCACACCTAGACTGACTTCACTTTTGCCTTTCTCACTCCTACAGCAGCATCATGGAGTGCTCCTTGAAAAATTCACCTGGACTTGCAGGTCCCCCACTAAACATTTGACCCATTTGTTCCCAGGCACCTTCTCAAGACCTCCATCTATCAATTATGGTCTCATTCTCTTGTCTGGCTCTGTCTCCTTAGCACGCAAACATATTAACCAACCCGCACACTCCACTTCAAAAAAAAAAAAAACCTTTTCTGAATACTGTATCTCATTCTAGGTACTGTCTTATCTCCTTACTTTCTCAACAATGTTTCTTTAGAAAAATCGTTACTGATCATTGCCTCCTTTCCCTCACTTCCCATTCATGGTTTAATCCATTGCAATTCTGGGTACAATCTCCACACTTATCCCTGAAACTGTTTTTAAGGCCAAATTCAATGGGCACATGTCAATTATCATCTTATTGGCCCTGACAGCAATGTTTAGTCAGGTTAACATTCAATCTTCAAAGTCTCTGCTTGGCCTTTTCTTCCAGGACACAACTCTTGCCTAATTTTCCTTCTGGTTCCCTTGTGGTTTCTTTTTAATCTCTCACTCAAACTTGTCCTCTGTCTATTCCAAGAAGTATGTAGCTATCTAGCTGTGAAGCATCCTTGAGCAGTAGAGCATTCACTGGCACTAGGAGAGGTCAGTCAGAGGCTACATAAGTATCTATATAAAGACATCATAGAAGAAATTCTGACACCACGTATTAACTTCAATTAGATGAACTTTAAAGTTCTTTCCAATGCTAAAATTGTGTAAGTCTACAATGCTGAGTGCCAATTAAGAGGTCTGGTCAAAGAAATGCTATCAGAAGTCAAAGCTGAGGGAAAGCCTCCCGAATTAGGTTGGCAAATCCTGAAAGATAAAATAATTAAATGAGGTAGATCAATTTTAGTCTATCCCAAAATAAAAGCTTTTCAAAATCACTAGCTACGGCTTTTGCAATTGTTTTATATAATAAGCCAAAGAATGAATTGGATTTTACAACTGAATTTATGTAAGTGACAAAATGCCTCTGTAGTCTGCCCCTTTGTCAGTAGCTCTGGATAAATTGCAGGTTGGGAGGGGTGGACTGAATGAGCTCCAGAACTCAGGGCTTTTTCACTCTTCTGCTGTATTTATGCCTCATGCAAACTGCACAACTAGGGATTCTACGACTTTCCATGCATCTTCCCACCTCTAAGAGCCTTTGTCCATGCTGTGCCTTTGCCCTGGAATGTCCTTTTCCTCCCCAGGTTAATAAAACCTTACCTATTCATAAAAATACCTATTCATTAAAAAAAATGAGTTAGCCCATTTAAATTTGTTTAAACAACACTATGGACATAAAAGACCACCCTGTGATAGGCCAATAACTGCTATTCATTTTTCTAATCCAAAAACTTATTTGTCTTTGATATTCAGATATCACTGCTCTGATCTGGGCCCTACCTGAAGGGTAAGAGGGCAGAAATGGAGAGAATCATCCACTCTTTAACCTGTATCTTCATTCTCAACTCTTTCTGACACTCAGGTCTTTCTAATCACCTCCACTACCACACAAAATCTTTTGTCTCTGGAGATCCATGAACTACAAATGCCCTCTAGAGCTTTGGTGCCCATCTCTGGAAAACTGCTGTTAACTTAAGTTCTTACTTTTATCTTTCAAGAATAGATTTCTCTTTGGTTTCAGGCCACTTTTCTGATGTTATTCAAAGATTTGAATAGAATTTTTATTCAGATTTTGGATTATATTCCTGCTGCAATTACCTTAATAATAGAATTGCCATTTAAAATTTTAATCATATTTCTAGAATTGAAATTATAAGTTTACTTTATGTCCCTGAATTCTGAACTATGGCACGTTAAGCTGGTAAGGCTATCATTTTCTAACATTATTTTCCATAGTCATAGCTGTGGGGCTTGCAGGTCATCCTCATACGATAAAGCAACAAAATCACAATCTTACAGCTGGAACTTTTAGAGTAAAATATGCATTCCGGATGCTCTTAGAGACTTTTCAGTGTGTTTAAATAATTGTCTTTGGGTATATTATCCAGTTTATATTATTGTTATCTGTGGGAGGGTTTACATGACTACTTCACTCCTTTGACATTACCATCCCTAAGTCATTTAGGGCCAAGAATACAGAGACCTACGCGGTTCTCAGTTAAAAGCATAGGAGTGTTCCTATTTCTCCACATCCCCTCCAGCATCTGTTGTCTCCAGATTTTTTAATGATAGCCATTCTAACTGGTGTGAGACAGTATCTCAATGTTGTTTTGATTTGCATTTCTCTGATGACCAGTGATGATGAGCATTTTTTCATATGTTTGTTGGCCTCATGTATGTCTTCTTTTGTAAAGTATCTGTTCATATTCTTTGCCCACTTTTGAATGGGCCTGATAGTTTTTTTCTTGTAAATCTGTTTTAGTTCTTTGTAAATTCTGGATATCAGCCCTTTGTCAGATGGGTAGACTGCAAAAATTTTTTCCCATTTTGTTGGTTGCCTATTCCCTCTAATGACTGTTTCTTTTGCTGTGCAGAAGCTGTGGAGTTTGATTAGGTCCCATTTGTCTATTTTGGTTTTTGTTGTCAATGCTTTTGGTATTTTGGTCATGAAGTCCTTGCCTACACCTATGTCCTGAACGGTTTTGCCTAGATTTTCTTCTAGGGTTTTTATGGTGTTAGGTCTTATGTTTAAGTCTTTAATCCATCTGGAGTTAATTTTAGTGTAAGGTGTCAGGAAGGGGTCCAGTTTCTGCTTTCTGCACATGGCTAGCCAGCTTTCCCAACACCATTTATTGAACAGGGAATCCTTTCCTCATTGCTTGTTTTTGTCTGGTTTGTCAAAGATCAGATGGTTGTAGATATGTTGCGTTGCCTCCGAGACCTCTGTTCTGTTCCATTGGTGTATATCTCTGTTTTGGTACCAGTACCATGCTGTTTTGATTACTGTAGACTTTTAGTATAGTTTGATGTCTGGTAGTGTGGTGCCTCCCGCTTTGTTCTTTTTGCTTAGAATTGACTTGGCTATGCGGGCTCTCTTCTGGTTCCATATGAAGCTTAAGGTGTTGGTGGGAGTGTAAATTAACTCAACCATTGTGGAAGACAGTGTGGCGATTCCTCAAGGACCTAGAAATAGAAATTCCATTTGACCCAGCAATCCCATTACTGGGTATATATCCAAAGGATTACAAATCGTTCTACTATAAGGACACGTGCACACGAATGTTCATTGCAGCACTGTTTACAATAGCAAAGACCTGGAACCAACCCAAATGCCCATCGATGATAGACTGGACAGGGAAAATGTGGCACATATACACCATGGAATATTATGCAGTCATCAAAAACGATGAGTTTGTGTCCTTTGTAGGGACATGGATGAACCTGGAAAGCATCATTCTCAGAAAACTGACAGAAGAGCAGAAGATCAAACACCGCATGTTCTCACTCATAGGCAGGTGTTGAACAATGAGAACACATGGACACAGGGAGGGGAGCACCACACACTTGGGTCTGTTGGGGGGAAATAGGGGAGGGTCAGTGGAGGGTGGGGCGGTGGGGAGAGATAGCATGGGAAGAAATGCCAGATATAGGTGATGGGGAGGAAGGCAGCAAATTACACTGCCACATGTGTACCTATGCAACAATCTTGCATGTTCTTCACATGTACCCCAAAACCTAAAATGCAATAAAATAAATTATAAAAAAAAGAAAAAACAGATTCGTATTATTATCAGAATTTGTAAAGAAGAAAAACAAAACAATGAAATAGAGCTAATATTTAAAATTATAAATCAAGAAAAAAATTCAGAAATAGAAAAAGGCCTGAATCTACAAATTGAACAAGTTTCCTAGGTACCTAGAAAAATCAGCCTACACCTATGAACTGTAAGATACAGATAAGTAAAACTATAAGACTTTTAAAATAAATATAAGACCCTCAACTTTCACTTTTAGCCAAGATGGAAAAACAGGGAACACATTTACTATCCTACATGAAAAAAAAATAATAATAATAATAAAATAAAACAATGGTTTGCAAGGCATGCAGGTAAAAGGGACAGTGAACTCTGAGAGATGGGAAACAAAAAAAGTAAGCCTTACAATTGTCCCCGCTTACTGCCTTGAAAGAAAGGACGAACCCGGGCAGAGCCTTGATCAGCTCCCTGAGTTCAGAAGTCAGCTCTAACACTATAAGGAGACCAAGATAGCTAGAGTTCCTGAAACAGAGAACTGGAGATGAGAGTACAACACACAGACAGAAATTGGAAGATCTGCAGAGGATTCTTCTTAATACTTTAGTTGATATTGATCAGAAATGCATATGAGGAAATTATCTAAGATCAAAGGACCATCAGAAAAGATAAGAAGCAACAGACCCTTGCACTCAAACAGGATGAGGAAGTGTACTGGTTACCACTAATGTTATTGTAAATGCTGAAGATTCGTGAGGTATTGGGTAGGGAAAACAAAAAAGTCTTGTCTCTGTAGAGATAATTAGGTCTAGACTGATAATTAGGTCTAGTTTAAGTCCCACTTAACAAATTCCAAAATAAGACCCAAAAGTAGCAAATTGTCTCTAAGTAACTCAACTGCATTCCAGAACAAAGCTCAAGATTCATAGGAATGCAAAAATATCCAGCATCCAAAAGGTTAAATTTGCAATGCTTGGCATAAACCAAAGATTACAAGGCATGCAGAGAAGTAAATACATATATTTACATATATATATATGCCAAGATGAATGCTAAATCAATAAACTCAGAACTTACAAAGATGTTAAAATTAGCAGACAAGAGGAATAAAAGAGTTATTGTGACTATATTCCATGTATTCAACACCTTAAATTTATACATGCAAAATATATTTTAAAGAGCTAAATCAAACTTCTAATAATGGAAACTACAATATGTAAAATATGATTAACTGAATGTGATTAACAGCAGATTTGATATTGCAGAATAAAAGATAAATGAAGTTGAAGATGTAGCAAAGAAACTACCCACAATGATAAATAAAGATAATTAGAAGATAATAAATAGAGCAACAAAGAGCTGTGGAACAACTTCAAGTAGCCTAATATAGGTTTATTTGAGTCCCCAGAGGAAAGGGAGTAATGAAAAAGTATTTTAAGAAATGATGAAGCTGGGCGTGGTGGCTCACGCCTGTAATCCAAGCACTTTGGGAG
>NW_016107588.1:1411896-1425913 GCF_001604975.1 Cebus imitator | reverse complement strand
AATAATAAAGCAGACATAATAATAAAAAAAAAAAAGAAATGATGGCCAGGTGCAGTGGCTCAAGTTTGTAATCCCAGAACTTTGGGATGCCAAGACTGGTGGATCACCTAAGGTTAGGAGTTCAAGACCAGCCTGGCCAACATGGTGAAACCCTGTCTCTGCTAAAAATACAAAAATTAGCTGGACATGGTGGTATGCACCTGTAATCTCAGTTACTCAGGAGGCTGAAGCAGGAGAATCACTTGAACCCGGGTGGCAGAGGTTGCAGTGAGCCAAGATCATACCACCACATTCCAGCCTGGGCAACAGAATGAGACTCCATCAAAAGGAAAGGAAAGAAAAGAAAAGAAAAGAAAGAGGAAAGAAGGAAAGAAAGAGAGAAAGAAGGAAGGAAGGAAAGAAAGAAGAAAAGGAAGGAAGGAAGGAAGGAAGGAAGGAAGGAAGGAAGGAAGAGAAAGAAAGAAAGAAAGAAACAAAGAAACAAAGAAACAAAGAAACAAAGAAACAAAGAAAGAAAGACCAAAATTTTCCCAAATTTGATGAAAATTATAAATATAGATTCAAGAAGCTCAGTGAAATCCAAGCACAAGAGGCATGAGGAAAACTATGGCTGCATTTAATTATGACACGGCATAATTAAATTGCTCAAGACCAGTGACATAGAGAAAGTTTTAGAAGCAGCTGAAAAAATAGACCCATCATATTCAGAGGAGCAAACATAAGGGTGGTAAAATATTTCTTATAAGGTATAACACAAGTGAGAAGATAGTGGAGTGACATCTTTAAATTGCAGAAAGAAAAAACTGTCAACCTAGAATTGTATGCCCAGGGAAAAATTTTGCAAACATGATGAAAAAAGAAAGAATATTTCAGACATATAAATATTGAAAGAATTCATCACTAACAGATGCACACTACAACAAATGCAACTCTTTCTTATAGAAAGAAAATGATGCTAGATGGAATATGGACTTACACAAAAGTATGAAGATCAGCAAAAATAGTAACTACATGGTTACATATATGAGATTCTTTTCTTGTCTTGCAAACACCTTTAAGAGATGTTTTCAATCAACTTTTAAAACAAAATAATAGCAATACATTGAAGGTATTTGTATTAGTCTGTTCTCATGCTGCTAAAAAAGACATACCTGAGACTGGGTAATTTATAAAAGAAAGAGGTTTAATGGGCCCACAGTTCTACATGGCTGGGGAGGCCTCATAATCATGGCAGAAGGTGAAGAAAGGGCAAAGTCACGTCTTACAAGCTCGCAGGCAAGACAGCATGTGCAGGGGAACTCCCCTTTATAAAACCATCAAATCTCATGAGACTTATTCACTATCATGAGAACAGTATGGGAAAGACCCACTCTCACAATTCAATTAACTCCCATCGGGTCCCTCCCATGACACATTGGAGTTATAGGAGCTACAACTCAAGATGAGATTTGGGTGGGGACACAGTCAAATCCTATCAGTATTATAACATCTAAACAAGTAAAATGTATGACAATGATAGCTCAAAGGACAGGGTGTGGCAGAAATGGAAGTGTACTATCTTAAGCTTTTTATACTATACTTGAAGAGGTATAATGGCACTTGAAGGTAGAATCTGATAAGTTAAATATGACTACTATAAACCATGAAAAACAACAGTTATAGCTAATATACCAATAAACATAAAATGAAATTTTAAAATATATTGGATTAATTCAAATAGAATAGAAAAAGTGGAACATGGAAACAAAGAACAAATGGGATAAGTATTGAACAAATAACAGGCAAGATTACATATTTAAACCTAAACATATCAATAATCATGTTAAAAGTAAATATTCTACAAACCTCAATTAAAAGGCAGAGATTGCCAAAGTGCATTAAAAAAATCCAGACCTAACTGTATGCTGCTTACACACACTTTAAATATAAGACACAAATAGGCTTAAAGTAAAAGGTTAGAAGAAATATACCATGATAACACTAACAAAAAGAAAGCTAAAGTGGCTATATTAATATCAGACAAAATAGATTGCAGAGCAGAGAACATTACCAAGAATAAAGAAAGTCATTTCATAGCAATAAAGGGTAGATTCATCAAAAGAACATAAAGATCCTAGACATGTATGCACCTAATAACAAAGCTTTGAAACAAGACAAAACAGATAGAATTTCAAAAGAAAATAATCCACAACTATAGTCAAAAATTTAAATATCCTTCTCTCAAGAATTGATAGAACAAGTAAACAGAAATTTAGTAAAGCTATAGATGCAAACACTCTGGACAAAATTTTAGCAAATCTACTCCAGCAATATAAGAATAATGTTCATTGCAGCACTGTTTACAATAGCAAAGACCTGGAACCAACCCAAATGCCCATCGATGATAGACTGGATAGGGAAAATGTGGCACATATACACCATGGAATATTATGCAGCCATCAAAAACGACGAGTTAGGGTCCTTTGTAGGGACATGGATGAACCTGGAAACCATCATTCTCAGCAAACTGACAGGAGAACAGAAGATCAAACACCGCATGTTCTCACTCATAGGCGGGTGTTGAACAATGAGAACACATGGACACAGGGAGGGGAGCACTACACACTGGGGTCAGTTGGGGGGAAATAGGGGAGGGAGGGTGGGGGGTGGGGAGCTGGGGAGAGATAGCAGGGGGAGAAATGCCAGATGTAGGTGATGGGGAGGAAGGCAGCAAATCACACTGCCATGTGTGTTCCTATGCAACAATTTTGCATGTTCTTCACATGTACCCCAAAACCTAAAATGCAATAAAATAAATAAAGGGAAAAAAAATAAATAAATAAATAAATAAATAAATCATTACCAAGTGGGATTTATCTCAGGAATTCACAGTGAGTTTAATATTCAAAAATACATCAATACAATTCACCATATTAACAAACAAAATCCATATGATCATCTTATAAACATAGAAAAAGCATTTGGTAAAATCTAACATCAATTTCTGTTAAAAACAGTCGGCAAAGTAGGAGAAAAATCTGTAATATTCAGTATTTGAGACACTGTGTTATTTATATAATAATTGAAATATAGACGAAAGGAACAGATAGGGCACAGAAATAAACACAATGATGTTTAACAAAGATATCAAGAAAATTCAGTAGAGTACAAAAATCTTTTCAACAAATTTTGCTGACACAATTGGATATCCACATTCAAAAAGATGAAATCAGACCCTTACCTCACGTTATACACAAAAATCAACTCAAAATGGATCATAGAACTATATGTAATAGATAAAAGTGTAAAACTCTTGGAAGAAAATATAAGTTTAAATATTTATGATTTGGGGTAAGCCAAATCCTTCTTAGATATGATACCAAACACACAAGTGACAAAAAATAGATAAATTTAGTTTATCAAAATTTAAAACTTTTGTGCTTTAAAGACGCCATCATGTTTTAACAGTACCTGGGATCTGTTTTAATCTGGTATGGTAAGACATACCAAAATGGAGATGACAATCTTTAACGAATAAGTCTATACTCACAGATCTCTAGAAATAGAAGGCACAGAATGCCACATGGTGGGTTCACACAGGGAAGCACGGAGTTTGTCAGGAGCCATAGGGAGTAAGGGAAAAACGTGCACTTAGAAAGAACTGGTTTGAATAATTCAATAATTTCAACAAGCTCTGGGGCATGGGGGCTGCCCCTGGTTTTCTGGTACTTGGCTCTGGGTTGACAAGCAGGGGAATAGTGGCCTAGAGTGGAAAAACCTGATAAAGAGGCCGGGTGCTGTGGCGCGCGCCTGCAATCCCAGCCCTTTGGGAGGCCGAGGCAGGCAGATCATGAGGTCAGGATTTCGAGACCAGCCTGGCCAACATGGTGAAACCCTGTCTCTACTAAAAATACAAAAAAAAAGAAAAAAGAAAAAAAATTAGCTGGGCATGGTGGCTGGTGCCTATAATCCCAGCTACACGGGAGGCTGAGGCAGGAGAATCACTTGAAACCGGAAGGCAGAGGTTGCAGTGAGCCGAGATTGCACCACTCTACTGCAGCCTGGGCAACAAGAGTGAAACTCCATCTCAAAAACAAACACAAAAACCTGATAAAGAAAATTGAAGGTAGGAGCTCTGGAGTGGTTGGTTTGTATTTGGAAAGCACCTTCACAGGTTTACTATCTTCAGGAACTGGCTAGCCCTGAGAGGAACAGTCCTGCCAAGGTCGGCAAGAGCCCAAGACACCAAAGCATCAAAAATACACAAAATAAAAAAGCATGATTAATACACAGCAAGAAAGTAAAAAGACAACTCATGGAACTGAAGACATGATTGCGAATCACGTATTTGACAAGAGATTTGTATCTATAATATTTAAAGCTCTCTTGCTAAGTTAAAAAGAATAAAAATGATAGCCCAATTTTAGACAAACGATTTGAATAGACATTTCACCAAAAATACAGCAATGGCAAATAAGAACATGAAGAGATGTTCAACCTCATTGGTCTTTAAGGAAATGCAAATTAAAAACACAATGAGATGCTGTTACATAACTTTTAGGACGACTATAATAAAAAAGAAGGTTAATAACAAGCATTAGTAAGAATGCCAAGAAAATGGAACCTACATACATTGCATGCTGGGTGTAAAATGGTGCATACAGTTCAGAAAAGATTTTGGTGTGTTCTTAAAACATTAAACATGGAAAGTTCATCAGAATTTTAAACATAGAGTTAACCTATCACGTGGTGATTCCATGCAGGGATATATACTTAACAGAATTGAAAATGTATGTGCACAAAAAAACATATAACCAAAAGTTTATAAGAAGTAACTGCAGATTGCTTTGAGGAATCTTTTTGGAGTGATGGAAATGTTCTAAAATTGTATTGTGGTTGATGTTTGCAAAACTCTATAAACTTACTGAAGATCATTGACTTATACATTTAAAATGGGTGAATTTTGTTAGATAAATTGTACCTCAATAGAGCTGCTTTAAAAACAACTGTATGCTGTATGCAAGATACAGAGCTACAACAAAGTAATTCAGAAAGACTGAAAATAAAGAGTATAGATAAAAATTTACTGCGGTCATCGAAACCTTTTGAAAGAAAATGTAATGATCTTAATATCATGCAGAGTAGAATTCCACTTCAAAAGCATTATATATGGCAAAGAAGGACAATTTTAACACAAAAGTCACAGTCTATAACGAACAGATATCACTTATTAGTAGTTACACATTATAACACAACAACTACTTTTTGAAGCAAACACTACGGAAGATGCAAGGAGACATAGAGAAACACTCATAAAAATAGGATACTATAATATATCATTTTCATTACAAGACAAATCAAGTGAACAAAAAATATGTATAGAAATAAAACATGCATCTGGATTAGAAAACAACAATCAATAGGATAGATATCTTGAATATATATTGAAATCTACATCATGATAATAGGAAATATATATATTCTTCTCAAGTGGCCCTGACACATTTATAAAAGTAATCACTTATTCACAAAAAAAATCATTTCCATAAAATATAAATATTACAATAAATACTCTCTGGTTAAAGTGCACTCACAACTAGAATTTACTAACAAATACAAAAACATAAAGGTCCTTCCACCTCAAAATTTAGAAATCTATTTAACAACTCCACACTACAATGGAAACTACAAACTGAAATCACAGAATTTTTTTAAATGATGGCAATAAAAGTACTGCATATCAGAATCTGTGGGATATATTTAAAGCAGTGATCAGAAAAATTTTTTGGTTTAAAAACTTTTATTCTAAAAACTAGAACAACGCAAACTCAATTTAATTTGCAGTTCATAAAATTAGAAAAATAATTAAAAAGTAGACCAAATGAAAACACAAAAAAGCAATAATATGGATAAAATTAGAAATTAATGAAGAGAACAAAATAACAGTAGGCCTAAAAGTGAAATTATTTTTTGAAAAATTAGCAATATAGACAAACTACTGGATAACTTTGTTAAGAAAAGAAATAGAGAAAAAAGCACAAATATATAAAGAAATGACAAAGGAGAAATAGCCTTTGAAACAAAAGAAATGTTTTAAACATATGATAATTGTAATGGATTGAAGGTTTATGCTGCCCAAAATTCGTATGTTGAAATCTGAGCCCCCAAGATGATGGTATTAACAAGTCAGACTTTTGGGAAATTATTAGGTCATGGGGGTGGAACCCTGATAAATGGGATTAGTGCCTCTATTTAAGACTCCAGGGAGAACCCTCACCCCTTCCACCATGTGAGGTTACGGTGAGAAGACAACTGTTTTTGAGGAAGCATGACTTCACTAAAGATCAGATCTGTTAATACCTTGATTTTGAACTCCTCAGCCTCCAGAACAGCAAGAAATAAATTTCTCTTGTTTATAAGCCACCCAATCTATAGTATTTTGTTATAATAACGCAAACAGACTAAGACAAGACTATGCAAACAAATTTGAAAACATAGAGGAAATAGATAATTTCATAAGGGAATTCAGCTTACTAAAATTGGCCCCGTTTGTGTCAGAAAGCTTAAACAGACCATTTCTATAGAAGTAATACAGGAAGTTAAGGGAATTCTTTACAAAAAAAGCAACAAGCCCAGATGGCTTCACAAGAAAATGACAAAGTTAGATTCATATCTCACACCATGTACAAAAAGATAAATTCCAAATGGATTAGAGAGCTAAATGTAAAAAATAAAACCAGGCCAATTACTAGAAGAAAACATGCATGAATTTCTTTTTAACCTTGGTGTAGGGAAAGAATCTCTAACCATGACTCAAAGTCCAGAGGCAATAAAACTCTATTAAATTTGATTACATTTTTTTAAATTTGCATAACAAATGCACCATAGCAAAATCAAACGATGACTGACAAACTGGTAGAAAACATTTACAACACAAAGAAAAGACACATATATCTAATATATGAAGAACTCTTAAAAAATGAGACGCAAAAGCCCAGACTTTCCCATTATGCAATCTATCCATATAACAAAATCGCACTTGTACCCCTTAAATTCGTACAAATAAAAATATTAAGGAACATACAGGCAGGACCAGAGATAAGCAGGCAGTTCAATATGCCTAATGTACAGGGTGGGTCAAGGTAGTGTACTATCAAGCTAGAGGTTTAGAGTATGCTTCTCTTGGTTAGGAGGAGAGATATGTTTATATCTGCAGTTTAGAAAGAACACTCTGTTGGCTTGGTGAATGCAAATTAGAAAGGCAGGGAGAGAGTTTCAGAAACTTAAAGTAATCCATCTGAGACATAATGGTGCTTCAAAATAAAGTAGTGACTATAAGTATTAAGAAAGAAAAGATAAAGAGCTATTGAAGAGGTAGAATTACTGGATTTATAAACCGAATTATGTGGGTGAGGTAGGAGTCTTGGATGAAACCCAGGGTTTAATGAGATAAATGGTAGTCTTAGAGAGAATGTAGAGAATGCAAGCATTTAAATTCAGTATGGGCCAGACGCAATGGCTCGCGCCTGTAATCCCAGCAATTTGGGAGGCCAAGAGAGGCAGATCACTTGAGCCCAGGAATTCAAGACGAGCTTGGGCAACATAGCGGGACCCTGTCTCTACAAAATAAAATAAAAAATTAGCTGAGTGTGGTGGCGAGTGCCTGTAGTCCCAGCTATTCTGGAGGCTGAGGTGGGAGAATTGCTTCAACCCGGGAGGCAGAGGTTGCAGTGAACTGTAATTGTGCCACTACACTCCAGCCTGGGTGACAGAGCAAGATCTTGTCTCAAAGAAAATAAATAAATAAAATAAAATTCAATCTGTATACTAAATATAATGATCCATATTAATTGTTCAGTGCTGTTCCAGGCATATAGAAAATATCTAATAAGTTTAGCTATTGCTACTCTTCTTTTAGGCTAAACTGGTTTGATTAATCCTAATATAATTTACTATGAAATACTATTCACAATTGATATTTAACATTCTCTAAGCAGACCTGGTTTCAAGTTGCACAGCTTTCCAGCTTTGTGACTCTAGACAAGTTTCTTAACCTTTCTTGGCCTCAATCTCCTCTTCTTGTAAATTGGAGTAATAATATCAACCCAGTAATGTTTTGGATAAGAGATAAGAGAAGGCAAGTGCCCAAAGTGGTGTCTGTCATATAGTAGGATCTTTAATAAATGACAAATTGAACAAAAAGCAACATCATTGGCTTTAGGGGATTCGCTCTCATTTATCTTTGTATTTCCCATAGACCCTACCTGCGTAGAACAGCCTTACAGTTGATAGACAGTAAATACTTATCAAATCTGCAGTTGTTTTCTGCTTGACCTTTTCTTTTATTGTTTTTCTTCTAATCTGCCAAAGGCTGTTAATCTTCATTTTTAAAGTATCATTTAAATGGTTAGAGCACCTTCTCCTTGCTTAATATTTATTTTGTTTAATCTCTCTTTACTTACAAACAATAACCCATGCTTCATAATATGTAACACTTTCTTATAAAACCTTCTTGGGGACTCCGCCTATCTGCACTTCCAGGACCTTACAAGAGTTTCATTCAATAATACAATCTCAGTCCCTATCTGGCTTGTCTGTGATGAGAATTACCCAGGCTGCTGAACCTATTCCAAAATTGTTGCTGATCTCCAGAACTTCTGCCAGAATTAAGAACAGTCAATTAAAAACTTGGTCAAACATATTGGATTTAATCATTGTGAATCATAGCCACTGAAAAGACATTTAATTTGATCTGAAATACTTTCACAAGAATATCAACTCTCAGGCATAATTTGTGATTCACGACTGTATAAAAATAAAGAGTAATTTGAAATTTTAAAAGACTAAGAGTCAACGGACCAGATACCCAAAAGTGTAACAGCCAATTCTGTTGATGAGTCTTAGGGAAATAGGCATTCTCATTGCTACTGAGAATGCAAACCAGTACAACTCTTTGAGAGGGAATTTGGCAATATCTAACATTAACCTTTCAACCCAGAAATCCCAGTTCTAAGAGCCTATCCTCGAAAATAAACTTTTTTTACAATTCAAAATTACATATGCATAGTTATTTATCACAGCATAGTTTGTAATTGCAAAATATTGGAAGAACTTAAATGCCTGTACATAGAAGACTGGTTAAATAAACTATGCAACATCAGCCCAGTGGAGTTCTATACAGTTATAAAAAAGAATAAGGAAGATCTCTATGAATTGATGTGGAGCGGGTCCATGATATACTACCCAAATGAAAAAAATCAAAGTGCAAGAGGCCACTTCCAGAATGGCAGAGTAAGGAATTCCAAAAATGTATTTCTTAATAAAAGCAATGAAAACATCATAAAAACTGAAAAATCAAATTTTTTAGAACTCCAGAAATTAACCTAAGGTTAGCAATAATCCACAGAGTGTTTATTCAAGAAAAATCACTGCATCTTGGTAAGAACAGCGAGTTTCACAGGGCTTTAACTTGCCCTACTTCCATGCTTCTCAGTCCCATAGAAACCTTAAAAACCAACAGTGTCCCAATAATAGTAGTTGTGAAAATCAGCAGCCTAGGAGACACCAGAAAGGGCATAGAGGTTTAGAAGTATCCAAAAGCCCCATCCCCAGAGAAATTCTAATAGTCAGCTATTCTGACTGATAACTTGCAGAAAAGTTTCATTCTCAGGAGTTGTCATTATTTGACCTGACTCAGAGCTTACTCTGTGTTAATAGGCTTATCCTCAGGGCACTTGTCCAAAACAATCATTGGCAATTAATACCGGAACTGCCTGAGGCTACATTATCAGTTGGGATGTATAATAAGCTAGCCAAAAAACTTGAGAGAAAAAACTGGGGAATGAGAAGACCATAGAGGGTTTTAAAAAGTTTCAAAATGTTCTTGAAAATCTGGAGGACCTCACATACACATAAGACTGTGCACATGCCCATGATTGTGTACATGCTTAGGAAAGATCCAAGAAGAAGAACAAAGTTTGAAGATTTACACTACTTCACTTCAAGATGTACTATAAAGCTACAGTGATCAAGATAGTGTGATGTTGATGAAAGAACAGACAAATAAATTAATGAAAGACAATGGTGAGCCCAGGAAGAGTTCCACACAAATATAGTCAACTTACTTTTAATAAAGGAGCAAAGGCAATTCAATGGAAAAAAAAGTATTATTTTCAACAAATGGTGCTTGAACAACTGTACAACCACATGTAAAAAGTTTTTAAAGCCCAAAAACAAACAAAAAGCCCCACACAAATCTAGAGACAGAATTGACACCTTTTTCCCAGATTAAAAAGATGTAATTAAAATAGATTATAGTGTTAAATGTAAAATGCAAGGCTATAAAAATTTTAGAAGATAACAAAGGAGAAAGTCTGGGTGACCTTGACTTTGATAATGACTTTAACAAAAGGTCAATCTATAAAAGAAAAAAAATGAAAAATTAAACTTAATCAAATTCAAAACTACTCTATTAAGAGAACGAAAAGACAAACTACAGACTAGGAGAAAATATTTGCAAAACATATATCTGATTAAATACTGTATCCAAAATATACAAAGAACACAAAACTCAACCATAAGAAAACACACAAACCAATTTAAAAATGGGTCATAGATTTGAACAGATGCCTCATCAAAGCAGAGATACAGATAGCAAAATAAACATATTGAAAGATGTTCAACATCATATGCCATTAGGAATTCACTTTTTTTTCAGCATAACATACTATTTATTCATGTCTTTTTTTTTTCTTTTTTTGTTATTGTACTCTAGGTTCTGGGGTACATGTGCATATCATGCAGAATTGTTATATAGGTACATACATGGCAATGAGGTTTGCTGCCTCCATCCCCCCCGATCACCTATATCTGACATGTCTCCCCATGTTCTCCTGTCCCACCTCCCCACTCACCGCTGTCCCTCCCCTAACCATCCCCCAACAGACTCCAGTGTGTGATGTTCCCCTCCCTTTGTCCATATGTTCTCATTGTTCAACACCTGCCTATGAGTGAGAACATGCAATGCTGGATTTTCTGTTCTTGTGTCAGTTTGCTGAGAATAATGGTTTCCAGATTCATCCATGTCCCTACAAAGTACATGAACTCATCATTTTTTTATGGCTGCATAGTATTCCATGGTGAATCTGTGCCACATTTTCCTTGTCCAGTCTAACATCGATGGGCATTTGGGTTGGTTCCAGGTCTTTGCTATTGCAAACAGTACCACAATGAACATACATGTGCCTGTGTCTTTGTAATAGAATGATTTATAATCCTTTGGATATATACCAGTAATGGAATTGCTGGGTCAAATGGAATTTCTATTTCTAGATCCTTGAGGAATTGCCACACTGTCTTCCGCAATGGTTGAACTAATTCACACTCCCACCAAGAGTGTAAAAGTGTTCCTATTTCTCCACATCCTCACCAGTATCTCTTGTCTCTACATTTTTTTTCCCATTTATTTATTTTATTGCATTTTAGGTTTTGGGGTACATATGAAGAACATGCAAGATTGTGGCATAGGTACACACGTGGCAGTGTGATTTGCTGCCTTCCTCCCCATCACCTACATCTGGCATCTCTCCCCTTGCTATCTCTCCCCAGCTCCCCACTCCCCACCATCCCTCCCCTATTTCCCCCCAGCTGACCCCAGTGTGTAGTGCTGCCCTCCCTGTGTCCATGTGTTCTCATTGTTCACCACCCACCTATGAGTTTCATTCTAACTGGCGTGAGATGGTATCTCAATGTGGTTTTGATTTGCATTTCTCTAATGATCAGTGATGATGAGCATTTTTTCATGTTTGTTGGCCTCATATATGTCTTCTTTTGAAAAGTGTCTGTTCATATCCTTCGCCCACTTTTGAATGGGTTTCTTTGTTTTTTTCTTGTAAATCTGTTTTAGTTCTTTGTAGATTTTGGACATAAGTCCTTTGTCGGATGGGTAGATTGCAAAAATTTTTTTCCCATTCTGTTGGTTGCCGGTTCACTCTAATGATTGTTTCTTTTGCTGTGCAGACTGAAGTTTACTTAGATTCTATTTGTCTATTTTGGCTTTTGTTGCCATTGCTTTTGGTGTTTTAGTCATGAAGTCCTTGCCTATGCCTGTGTCCTGAATGGTTTTGCCTAGGTTTTCTTCTAGGGTTTTTATTAGATCTTATGTTTAAGTCTGCAATCCACCTGGAATTAATTTTAGTGTAAGGTGTCAGGAAGGGGTCCAGTTTCTGCTTTCTGCATATGGCTAGCCAGTTTCCCAACACGATTTATTAAACAGGGAATCCTTTCCTCGTTGCTTGTTTTTGTCAGGTTTGTCAAAGATCTGATAGTTGCAGATGTGTGGTGTTGCCTCTGTGGCCTCTGTTCTGTTCCATTGGTCTATATCTCTGTTTTGGTACCAGTACCATGCTGTTTTGATTACTGTAGCCTTGCAGTATAGTTTGAAGTGAGGTAGCATGATCCCTCCAGCTTTGTTCTTGTTGCTTAGGGTTGTCTTGGCTTTTGGTCCCATATGAAATTTAAGGTGGTTTTCTCCAGTTCTGTGAAGAAGGTCATTGGTAGCTTGATGGGGATAGCGTTGAATCTGTAAACTACTTTGGGCAGTATGATTCTTCCTAACCATGAGCATGGAATGTTTTTTCATCTGTTTGTGTCCTCTCTTATTTCCTTGATCAGTGGTTTGTAATTCTCCTTGAAGAAGTCCTTTACATCCTTTGATAGTTGTATTCCTAGGTATTTTAATCTCCTTGTGGGGATTGTGAATGGGAGTTCACTCTTGATTTGGCTCTCTGTTAGTCTGTTATTGGTGTATAGGAATGCTTGTGACTTCTGCACATTGATTTTGTGTCCTGAGACTTTGCCGAAGTTGTTTATCAGTTTAAGGAGATTTTGGGCTGAGATGATGGGGTCTTCTAAATATACAATCATGTCATCTGCAAGTAGAAACAATTTGACTTCCTCCTTTCCTAATTGAATACCCTTTACTTCTTTTTCTTGCCTGACTGCTCTGGCTAGAATTTCCAATACTATATTGAATAGGAGTGGTGAGAGAGGGCACACCTGACTAGTGCTGGATTTCAAAGAGAATGCTTCCGGGTTTTGCCCATTCAGTATGACATTGGCTGTGGGTTTGTCGTAAATAGCTTTTATTATTTTGAGATACATTCCATCAATATCCGGTTTATTGAGAGTTTTTAGCAAAAAGGGCTGTTGAATTTTGTTGAAGGCCTTCTCTGCATCTATTGAAATGATCATGTGGTTTTTGTCTTTGGTTCTGTTTATGTGGTGAATTATGATTATAGACTTTCATATGTTGAACCAGCCTTGCATACCTGGGATGAAGCCTACTTGATCATAATGGATAAGCTTTTTGATGTGCTATTGCAATCAGTTTGCCCGTATTTTATTGAAGATTTTTGCATCAATGTTCATCATGGATATTGGCCTGAAGTTTTCTTTTTTTGTTGAGTCTCTGCCGTGTTTTGGCATCAGGATGATGTCGGTCTCATAAAATGATTTGGGAAGGATTCCCTCTTTTTGTATTCTTTGGAATCATTTCAGAAGGAGTGTACCCAGCTCCTCTTTGTACATCTGGTAGAATTCAGCTGTGAACCCATCTGGACCTGGACTTTTTTTGCTTGTTAGGCTATTAATTGCTGCCTCAACTTCAGACTTTGTTATTGGTCTATTCAGGGTTTCAATTTCATGGTTTAGGTTTGGGAGAGTGCAAGTGTCCAGGAATTTATCCGTTTCTTCCAGGTTTACTGGTTTATGTGCATAACGTTGTTTGTAGTAATCTCTGATGGTAGTTTGTATTTCTGTGGAATCAGTGGTGATATGCTCTTAATCGTTTTTTATTGCATCTATTTGATTTTTCTCTTCTTTTTCTTTTTATTAATCTAGGTAGCAGTCTAAATGTTTTGTTGATCTTTTCAAAAAACCAGCTCCTGGATTTATTGAATTTGGAATGGTTATTTTGTGTCTCTGTCTCCCTCAGTTCTGCTCTGATCCTAGTTATTTCTTGTCTTCTGCTAGCTTTTGA
>NW_016107588.1:1406712-1408435 GCF_001604975.1 Cebus imitator | reverse complement strand
TTTTTTTTTTTTTTTGGTCTTGCGTCTCTAGTTCTTTCAATTTTTAGATAGGGTGGCGATTTTAGATCTTTCCTCACTTCTCTGGTGGGTATTTATTGCTATAAATTTCCTTCTAGACACTGCTTTAAATGTGTCCCAGAGATTCTGGTACGCTGTGTCTTCGTTCTTGTTGGTTTCGAAGAATATCTTTATTTCTACCTTCATTTCATTGTTTATCCAGTCGACACTCAAGAACCAGTTGTTCAGTTTCCATGAAGTTGTGTGGTTCTGAGTTAGTTTCTTAATCCTGAGTTCTAATTTGATTGCGCTCTGGTCTGATATACTGTTTGTTATGATTTCTGTTTTTTTGTATTTGCTGAGGAGTGATTTACTTCCAATTATGTGGTCAGTTGTAAAGTAGGTGTGATGTGGTGCTGAGAAGAATGTACATTCTGTGGATTTAGGGTGGAGAGGTCTGTAGATGTCTGTTAGATCTGCGTGGTCCTGATCTAAGTTCAGGCCCTGGATATCCTTGTTAATTTTCTGTTTCGTTGATCTGTCTAATACTGACAGTGGAGTGTTAAAGTCTCCCATTATTATTGTGTGGGAGCCTAAGTCTCTTTGTAGGTTGTTAAGAACTCGCTTTATGTATCTGGGTGCTCCTGTATTGGGTGTGCATATATTTAGGATTATTAGTTCTTCTTGTTGCATTGATCCTTTTACCATTATATAATGCCCTTCCTTGTCTCTTTTGATCTTTGTTGCTTTAAAGTCCATTTTATCAGAGAATAGAATTGCAACTCCTACTTTTTTTCACTCTGCATTTGCTTGGTAAATCTTCCTCCATCCCTTTATTTTGAGCCTATGTGTGTCCTTGCATGTGAGATGGTTTCCTGAATACAGCACACCAACGAGTCTTGACTTTTTATCCAATTTGCCAGTCTGTGTCTTTTGATTGGGGCTTTTAGCCCATTTACATTTAAGGTTAATATCATTATGTGTGAATTTGATCCTGCTATTTTGATGCTAGCTGGTTGTTTGGCCCATTAGTTGATACAGTTTCTTCATTGTGTCAATGGTCTTTACCATTTGGTACATTTTTGGAGTGGCTGGTACTGGTTGTTCCTTTCCTTGTTTAGTGCATCTTTCAGGAGCACTTGTAAGGCAGGTCTGGTGGCAATGAAATCTCTCAGCAATTGCTTTTCTGGAAAGGATTTTATTTCTCTTTAACTTATGAAGCTTAGTTTGGCTGGATATGTAATTCTAGGTTGATAGTTCTTTTCTTTAAAGATGTTGAATATTGGCCCCCACTCTCTTCTGGCTTGTAGGGTTCCTGCCAAGATATCTGCTGTGAGTCTGATGGGCTTCCCTTTGTGGGCAACCTGACCTTCCTCTCTGTCTGCCCTTGGCATTTTTTCCTTCATTTCAACCCTGGTGAATCTGATGATTATGTGCCTTGGGGTTGCTCTTCTTGAGGAACATCTTTGTGGTGTTCTCTGTATTTCCTGGACTTGAATGTTGGCCTGCCTTGTTAGGTTGAGGAAGTTCTCCTGTATAATATCCTGAAGAGTGTTTTCCAGTTTGGATTCCTTCTCTCCATCACATTCAGGTAAACCTGTCAAATGTAAATTAGGTCTTTTCACAAAATCCCATATTTCTTGGAGGCTTTGTTCATTTTTTTTTCACTCTTTTTTCTCTAACCTTGCCTTCTCATTTTATTTCATTGAGTTGATCTTCAATATCT
>NW_016107588.1:1392035-1406522 GCF_001604975.1 Cebus imitator | reverse complement strand
TCAAGTCATTTATATTCTTCTCTAAGCTGTTTATTCTCGTTAGCATTTCATCTAACCTTTTTTCAAAGTTCTTAGTTTCTTTGCATTGGGTTAGAACATGTTCTTTTAGCTCAGAGAAGTTTGTTATTACTCACCTTCTGAAGGCTGTTTCTGTCAATTCATCAGACTCATTCTCCATCCAGCTTTGTTCCCCTGTTGGTGAGGAGTTGTGATCCCTTGGAGGAGGAGAGTCGTTCTGGTTTGTGGTTTTCATCCTTTTTGTGCTGGTTTCTTCCCATCTTCATGAAAGACCTGCAAGACTGCTGGAGGACCACTCCAGACCCTGCTTGCCTGGGGATCACCCATGGGGGCTGCAGAATAGTAAGAGTTGCTGCCAGTTTCTTCTCCTGTTATCTTTGTCTCAGAAGTGTACCTGCCAGATGTCAGCTTGAGCTCTCCTCTATGAGGTGTCTCTTTGGATCTACAGGGGTTGGGGAGTTACTTGAGGAGATAGTCTGTCCCTTACAGGAGCTCAAGTGCTATGCTGGGAGTTCCATTGTTCCTTTCAGAGCTGCTGGGTAGGTACATTTAAGTCTGTTGCAGCAGAACTCATAACCACCTTTTTTCCCAGGTGCTCTGTCCTGGGAAGGTGGGGCTTTATTTATAAGTTCCTGATGTGCTGCTGCCTTTTTTCAGAGATGCCCTGCCCAGCAAGTAGGTGGTCTAGTCACAGTCTGCCAGCAGAAGCATTGCTGAGCTGCTGCGGGCTCTGCCCAGCTGTTGTGTGAACTTCCTTGCAGTTTTGTTTACAGAGGTACAGTTAGAACTGCCTTGGTAATGGCAGTCTGCCTCGGTAATGGTGGACTGCCTCAGTAATGGTGGATTGCCTTGGTAGTGGTGGATTGCCTCAGTAATGGCAGACGCACTTCCTGCCACCGAGCTGGGCAGTCCTGGATCCAGCTGCACTTGCTGTGAAACTCTCAATCCAGAGTGTTTCAGATTGCTGGTCTTTGTGGGGGTGGGACCTGCCGAGCCAGATCACCTGGCTCCCTGTTTCAGCCCCCTCTTTTTCAGTTAAATGGGCAGCTCTGTCTCCTGGGCATTCCAAGTGCCAGTTGAAATGGCCAACCAGATTTGTGTGAGTTTTTGTGCAGAATCCCATGGCACCAGCTGAAACAGCCATGTTGGAAACTCGTGGCGCTTTTTTGGCCTGGGAATCGCCTGGTCTGTGGGCAGTAAAAACTCATTTGGAAATGCAGTGATCACTCACCCTTTGCATTGTTCTCTATGGGAACTGCACTCCAGAGTTGCTCCTATTCAGCCATCTTGGATCTCTTCAGGAATTCACTTTTATTTTTAAAACAGTTTTGTTGCATATAAGTTTCTTGCTTGAACAGCCTTTTTCTTTTGGCAGTCGAATACAATAGTTCCCCTTTATCTGCAAGGGATGCATTCCAAGACCCCCAGCCTGAAACTGTGGATAGTAACAAACCTTATATATAGTTTTTTCTATACATACATACCTATGGTGAAGTCTAATTTATAAAGAATTTATAAATCAGGCATAGTGACAGAATAGCAATTATTAAAAAGCCAAAAAACAACAAATGCTGGTGAGGCTGTGGGGAAACCAACATGCTTTTACATTGTTGGTGTTAACATCACTTCATGCTAAAAACCCTCAACAAACAATAAAAACAAAAATAATTTATTATTTGTTAATAATAAATTAACAACAAATAATAAATTATTAATTTATTATTAACAAATAATAATATTTGTTTTGTATATCTGGACATTGAAGGAACATATGTTAAAATAATAAGACCCATCTATGAGAAACCCATAGCCAACATCATACTGAATGGGCAAAAGCTGGAAGTTTTCCCTTTGAGAGCTGGAACAAGACAAGAATGCTCACACTCACCACTTCTATTCAACATAGTACTGAAAGTCCTAGCCAGAGCAATCAGGCAAGAGAAGGAAATAAAAAGCATACAAATAGGAAATGAAGAAGTCAAGCTATTTTTCTTTGTTGATTATATGATTTATCAATCATCATAAATGATTCATCAATCTAGGTATATTATATACCTAGAAAACCCTAAAGACTCTGCTACAAGGCTCCTAGAGCTGATGAATGACTTCAGTGTAGAAAAACATTAGCATTTCTATACATCAATAATGTACAAACTGAAAGCCAAATCAAGAAGGCAATCCCATTATAATAGCCACAAAAAGAATAAAATACCTATTTTTGTATTGTTTGGAATAGTTTCGGAAAGAATGGTACCAGCTCCTCTTTTTACATCTGGTAGAATTTGGCTGTGAACCCATCTGGATCAGGACTCTTTTTGGTTGGTAGGCTATTAATTGCTGCCTCAACTTCAGACCTTATTGGTCTATTCAAGGATTCAACTTCTTCGTGGTTTAGTCTTGGGAGGGTGTAAGTGTCCAGGAATTTATTATTTTTTCTAGATTTACTGGTTTATATGCATAGGGTTGTTTGTAGTAATCTCTGATGGTAGTTTGTATTTCTGTGGAATCAGTGGTGATATATCCTTTATCATTTTTTATTGCATCTATTCGATTCTTCTCTCTTTTCTTTATTAGTCTGACTAGCAGTGTATTTTGCTGACCTTTTCAAAAAACCAGATACTGGATTTATTGATTTTTTGCAGGGTTTTTTGAAGGAGACAGAACTGAAGGTCTCTGTCTCCTTCAGTTCTGCTCTGATCTTATTTATTTCCTGTCTTCTGCTAGCTTTTGAATTTGTTTTATCATGCTCCTCTATCTCTTTCAACTTTCATGATAGCATCCTGGGGATGCAAGGCTGGTTAAACATACACAAATCTATAAAGATAATTCATCACATAAACAGAACCAAAGACAAAAACCACATGATCATTTCAATAGATGCAGAGAAGGCCTTCAACAAAATTCAACAGCCCTTTATGCTAAAAACTCTCAATAAACTAGATATTGATGGAATGTATCACAAAATAATAAAAGCTATTTACAACAAACCCACAGCCAATGTCATACTGAATGGGCAAAAACTGGAAGGATTCCCTTTGAAAACTGGCACTAGTCAGGTGTGCCCTCTCTCACCACTCCTATTCAATATAATATTGGAAGTTCTAGCCAGAGCAATCAGGCAAGAAAAAGAAGTAAAGGGTATTCAGTTAGGAAAGGAGGAAATCAAATTGTTGCTATTTGCAGATGATATAATTGTATATTTAGAAGACCCCATCATCTCAGCCCAAAATCTCCTAAACTGATAAACAACTTCAGCAAAGTCTCAGGATACAAAATCGATGTGCAAAAATTACAAGCATTCCTATACACAAATAACAAACAGACAGAGAACCAAATCAAGAGTGAACTCCCATTCACAACTGCTACAAAGAGAATAAAATACCTGGGAACACAACTAACAAAAGATATGAAGGACCTCTTTAAGAAGAACTATAAACCACTGCTCAAGGAAATAAGAGAGGACACAAACAGATGGAGAAATATTCTATGCTCATGGTTAGGAAGAATCAATATCATGAAAATGGTCGTACTGCCCAATGTAATTTACAGATTCAATGCTATCCCCATCAAGCTACCAATGACCTTCTTCACAGAACTGGAAAAAACACCTTAAAATTCATATGGAGCCATAAAAGAGCCTGCATAGCCAAGGCAATCCTAAGCAACAAGAACAAAGCTGGAGGCATCATGCTACCTCACTTCAAACTATACTACAAGGCTACAGTAATCAAAACAGCATGGTACTGGTACCAAAACAGAGATATAGAACAATGGAACAGAACAAAGGCCTCAGAGGCAATGCCACACATCTACAACCATCTCATCTTTGACAAACCTGACAAAAACAAGCAACAGGGAAAGGACCCCCTGTTTAATAAATGGTGTTGGGACAACTGGCTGGCAGTGAGCAGAAAGGAGAAATTGGACCCCTT
This sequence comes from Cebus imitator, assembly GCF_001604975.1. Classification (NCBI taxonomy): domain Eukaryota; kingdom Metazoa; phylum Chordata; class Mammalia; order Primates; family Cebidae; genus Cebus; species Cebus imitator. The sequence goes on along the minus strand of NW_016107588.1, from coordinate 1,402,572 downwards.
CCTGACACCTTACACTAAAACTCCAGATAGTTTAAAGATTTAAACATAAGACCTAACACCATAGTAACCCTAGAAGAAAACACAGGCAATACCATTCAGGACATAAGCATAGGCAAAAACTACATGACTAAAATACCAATAGCAATGGCCATAAATGCCAAAATAGACAAATGGGATCTAATTAAACTTAAGAGTTTCTGCACAGCAAAAGAAACAATTATTAGAATGAACTGGCAACCAACAGAATGGGAAAAAACGTTTGCAAGCTACTCATCTGACAAAGGGCTAGTATCCAGAATCTCCAAAGAACTAAACCAGATTCACAAGAAAAAAACAAACAACCCCATCCAAAAGTGGGCAAAGGATATGAACAGACACTTTTCAAAAGAAGACATATATGAGGCCAACAAACATATGAAAAAATGCTCATCATCACTGATCATTAGAGAAATGCAAATCAAAACCACATTGAGATACCATCTCACTCCAGTTAGAATAAAAATCATTTAAAAATCTGAAGACAACAGATGCTGGAGAGGATGTGGAGAAACAGGAACACTTTTACACTGTTGGTGGGAGTGTAAATTAGTTCAACCATTGTGGGAGACGGTGTGGCAATTCCTCAAGGATCTAGAAACAGAAATTCCATTTGACCCAGCAATCCCATTACTGGGTATATACCCAAAGGATTATAAATCGTTCTATTATAAAGACACATGCACATGTATGTTCATTGTGGCACTGTTTGCAATAGCAAAGACCTGGAACCAACCCAAATGCCCATCGATGTTAGACTGGACAAGGAAAATGTGGCACATATACACCATGGAATACTATGCAGCCATAAAAAAGGATGAGTTAATGTCCTTTGTAGGGACATGGATGAGTCTGGAAACCATCATTCTCAGCAAACTGACACAAGAATAGAAAATCAGGGTGGGAGCTGGGGAGAGACAGCAAGGGGAGAGATGCCAGATGTTGGTGATGGGGAGGAAGGCAGCAAATCACACTGCCACGTGTGTACCTATGCAACAATCTTGCATGATCTTCACATGTACCCCAAAACCTAAAATGCAATAAAATAAATAAATGGGGAAAAAAAAAAGAAAATCAAACACTGCGTGTTGTCACTCATAGGTGGGTGTTGAACAATGAGAACATATGGACACAGGGAGGGGAACATCACACACTTGGGTCTGTTGGGGGTTGTGGGCTAGAGGAGGGATAGCAGGGGATGGCGATGTTGGGTAGGGACAACATTGGGAGAAATGTCTGATGTAGGTGACGGGGGGATGGAGCAAACCACTGTGGCATGTGTGTACCTATGCAGCAATCCTGCAAGATCTGCACATGTACTACAGAAATTAAAATATAAAAAAAGAATAAAATACCAAAGAATATAGCTAACCAAGGAGGTGAAAGAGATTCACAAGGAGAATTACAAAACATTGCATAAAATCAGACATGACACAAATATGTGGAAAAACATCTAACGCTCATGGATTGGAAGAATCAGCATCATTAAAATGGCCATACTGCCAAAGCAATTTATAGATTCAATGCTATTCTGTCAAACTACTAACATCATTTTTCAGAGAATAAGAACAAAATATTCTAAAATTCCTGTGGAACCCAAATAGCCAAAGCAATCCTAAGCAAAAAAANAAAAAAAAAAAAAAAAAAAAAAAAAAAAAAAAAAGCCGGAGGCATCACATCACCTAACTTAAACTATTCTACAAGGCTACATAGTAACAGAAACAGCATAGTACTGGTACAAAAACAGACATGTAGACCAATGAAATAAAATTTTTAAAAAAACAGAGAAACCAGCAATAAAGCTGTACACCTAACACCACCTGATCTTTGACAAAGCCAACAAACATAAGAAATGGGAAAAAGACTGCCTATTTAATAAATGGTCCTATGAAACTGGACCCCTACCTATCACCATATATAAATATTAACGCAAGATGGATTAAGTCATTACTCCTGTTGAGTTAATATAAGACCTCAAACTATAAAAGTCCTAGAAGAAAACCTAGGAAACTCCCTTCTGAATATAAGCCTTGGAAAAGAATGTATGGCTAAGTCCTCAAAAGCAATTGCAACAAAACAAAAATTAACAAATGAAACCTAATTAAACTAAAGAGCTTCTGCACAACAAAAGAAACTATCAAGGCAGTAACAGACTACTTATAACATAAGAGAATAATATTCACAAACTTGCATCCAATAAATATATAATGTCCAAAATTTATAAGGAATTTAAATCAACAAACAAAAAAGCAAACCCCATTAAAAAGTGGACAAAGGGCTGGCACAGTGGCTCACGCCTATAATCCCAGCCCTTTGGGAGGCTGAGACGGGCTGATCACCTGAGGTCAGGAGTTTGAGATCAGCCTGGCCAACTTGGCAAAACCCTGTCTCTACTAAAAATACAATAATTAGCTGGACATGGTGGCGGGTGCCTGTAATCCCAGCTACTCCAGAGGCTGAGGCAAGAGAATCACTTGAACCCAGGAGGTGGAGGTTGCAGTGAGCCAAGATCGAGCCACCTCCAGCCTGGGTGACAGAGTGAGACTGTGTCTCAGAAAAAAACAAAAACAAAACAGACTCTTCTCAAAAGAAGACATACATGAAAAAATGCTTATCATTACTAATCAGCAGAGAAATACAAATCAAAACCACAAGACATACCATCTCACACCAGTCATATAAACAAGTCAAAAAACAACAGATGCTAGTGAGGCTATGGAGAAAAGGGAACACTTATACACTGCTGGTGGGAATGTAAATTAGTTCAGTCACTGTGGAAAGGAGTTTAAAGACTACTCAAAGAACTGAGAGTTGAACTACCATTTGACTCAGCAATCCCACAACTGGGTACATACCCAAAGAAAATAAATACTTCTACCAAAAAGACATATGCACCCGTATGTTCATTGCAGCACTATTCACAGTAGCAAAGACATGGAATCAACCCAGCTGCCCGTCAACAATGGATTGAATAAATAAAATGTGGTACGTCTATACTGTGGAATACTACACAGACATTAAAAAGAATGAAATTATGTCCTTTGCAGCAATATGTATGTAGCTGGTAACCACTATCCTAAGCAAACTAACATAGAAACAAAACCAAATACCACATGTTCTCATTTATACGTGGGAGACAAACATTAGGTACACAAGGTCGTAAACATCAGAACAAAATATTTCTAGAGAATACAAGGGGAGGAAGGGAAGTGGATAAGGGTTGAGAAAAACCTACATGTTAGGTACTATGTTTAACACCTGGGGGATGGATTCATTCATATTCCAAACCTCAGCACAACACAATATACCTATGTAACAAACCTGCACATGTACCCCCTGATTCTAAAATAAAAATTGTAAGCAAAACTGGTAGAATCCAGCAATGAAAGCATCAGGTCTCAGGCCTTTTTTGCTGAAGGACTTTTTATTAGGGCTTCGATCTCATTACTTGTTATTGGTCTATCCAGGTTTTGGATTTCTTTATATTTCCATCTTGGTAGATGGTACGTGTCTAGGAATTTATCCATTTATTCTAGGTTTTTGAATTTATTGGCATACAGTTGCACATAGTAGTCTCTAATGATACTTTGAATTTCTGTTCTATCAGTTGTAATGTCTCCATCTTCATCTCTGATTTTATTCATTTGGGCCTTCTCTTTTTTTCCTAGTCTGATAAAAGGATTGTCAATTTTTTTATCTTTTAAAACATGACTTTTCATTTCATTGATTTTTCATATCGGTTTTTAAAATTTCAATTTCATTTATTTCTGCTCTGATCTTTATTATTTCTTTTCTTCTACTAATTTTGGGTTTGGTTTGCTCTTGTTTTTCTAATTCTTTAAGATGTATAATTAGGTTGTTTCTTTGAAGTTTTTCTAATTTTTGATATAGGTTCTTATTGCTATAAACCTTCCTTTTAGTATTGCTTTCACTGTATCCCATAGGTTTTGATATATTGCATTTCCATTGTCATTTATTTCAGGAAATTTTTCAGTTTTCTTAATTTCTTCATTGACCCAGTGGTCATTCAGGAGCATATTGTTTAATTTCCATGTATTTTTTCTTCCAATATTCATTTCTGTATTTATTTCTAGTGTTGCTCCGTGTGGTCAGAGTAGATGCTTGATATTGTTTCATTTTTTGAATGTTTTAAGACTTGTTTTGTCACCTAATATATGGTCTATCCTTGAGAATGATCCATATGCTGAGGAGAAGAATTCTGCAGAATCTGGATGAAATGTTCTGTAAATATCTGTTATATCCATTTGGCCTATAGCGCAGATTAAGTCTAATGTTTCTTTGTTGATTTTCTGTCTGGGTCATCTATCTGTCCAATGCTGAAAGTGGGGCACTGAAATCTCAAACTTTTATTTATTGAGGTCTCTCTCTCTCTCTCTCCTTAGCTCTAATAATGTTTGTTTTGTATATCTGGGTGCTCCAGTGTTGGGTTCATACATATTTACAATTGTTATTTTTTCTTGCCGAATTGATCCTTTTATCATTATATAATGAACTTCTTTGTCTCTTTTTATAGTTTTGTCTTGAAATCTATTTTGGTTGATATAAGTATAGCTACTCCTGCTTTTTTTTTGTTTGTTTGTTTTGGTTTCTATTTTCATGAAGTATCTTTCTCCATTACTTTATTTTCAGTTTATGTGTGTCTTTGTAGGTGAAGTATGTTTCTTGTGGGAAACAGATTGTTGAGTCTTTTTTAGATCCATTCAATCACTGAATGTCTTTTGATTGCAGAGTTTAGTCCATTTACATTCAATCTTATTATTTATAAGTAAGAACTTACTACTGCCATTTTGTTTTGTATTCTGGTTGTTGCATGGCCTGCCTGCCTCCCTCCCTCCCTCTCTCCCTTCCTTTCTTCCTTACTTCCTTCCCACCCTCCCTTTCTTCCTTCCTTTTTCTTGTATGAAAGTGATTCTCTCTGATGGCATGCTTTAATTTCTTGCTTTATATAAATATCTGCTGTTGGTTTTTATTTGAAGTTAGCATGAAGCTCCAGAACAACATCTTATAATTCATTATTTTATTTTATTTTTTAATTTAACTTTTATTTTAATTCAGGGGTTCAACTTACCTACCAAGTTAAAGTTCAACAAACATGTGCAGGTTTATTATATAGGTAAACTTGTGTCATGAGGCTTCGTTGTACAGATTATTTTATCACCCAGGTATTAAGCCTAGTACCCATTAGTCTTTCTGATCCTCTCCCTCCTCTCAACTTCCACCCTCTGATAGGCTCCAGTGTGTGTTGTTCCCTTCTATGTGTCCATTTGTTCTCATCATTCAGCTCCCACTTATAAGTGAGAACATGAAGTATGTGGTTTTCTGTTCCTATGCTAGTTTGCTAAGAATAATGGCCTCCATCTTCATCTATGTTCCCTCAAATGACATGATCTCATTCTTTTTGTGGCTGTATAGTATTCCATGGCATATATGTACCACATTTTCTTTACCCAGTCTACCTTTGATGGGCATTTAGATTAATTCCATGTCTTTGCTGTTGTGAATAGTGCTTCAATTAACATAAGGATGCATGTGTTTTTATGACAGAGTGGTTTCTATTCCTTTGGGTATATACCCAGTAATGGAATTGCTGGGTCAAATTGTATTTCTGTTTTTAGGTCTTTGAGGAATTAACACACTGTTTTCCCCAGTGGTTTAACTAATTTATACTCTCACCAACAATGTCTAAGTGTTTCTTTTTCTCTGCAACCTTGCCAGCATCTGTTATTTTTTGACTTTTTAACTAAAGCCATTCTGACTGGTGTGAGATAGTATCTCATTGTGGTTTTGATTTACATTTCTCTAATGATCAGTGATGTTGAGCTTGTTTTCATAGGCTTGTTGGCTGCATATCTTTCACCCACTTCTTAATAGGTTTGCTTGTTTTTTTTCTTGTAAATTTGTTTAAGTTTCTTATAGATGCTGGATATTAGACCTTTGTCAGATGCGTAGTTTGCAAAAATTTTCTCCTATTCTGTAGGTTGTATGTTTACTCCCTTGATAATTTCTTTTGCTGCCTAGAAGCTCTTTAGTTTAATTAGGTCTCATTTGTCAATTTTTACTTTTGTTGCAATTGCTTTTGGTATTTTTGTCATGAAATTTTTGCCCATTCCTATGCCCAGAATGTTACTGCCTAGGTTTTCTTATAGGGTTTTTATAGTTTTGGTGTTACATTGAAGTCTTTAATTCATCTTGAGCTATTATAAATTTTGTTTAGGTTGTAAAGAAGGGGTCCAGTTTCAATCTTCTGCATATGGCCAGCCAGTTGTCTGTTGTCCAGCACCATTTATTGAATAGGGAATTCCTTTCCCATTGCTTATTTTTGTCAAGTTTGTTGAAGATAAGATAGTTGTAGATGTGTGGCCTTATTTGGGTTTTTTTCTATTCTGTTCCATTGATAACACATTATTTTAAAGTGATGACAACTTAAGTCTGATTGCAAAAACAAACAAACATGCAATGATAAAACTCTACACTATAACTTCATCTCTCCTGCTTTTTAACTTTTTGTTGTTTCTATTTATATATTGCACTTTCTGTCTTCAAAGCTTGTTCAAAACTTTTGATAAGTTCATATTTTATTCTCTGACTCAAGATGTGAGTAATTTATACATTACAATTACAGTGCTATAATATTCTGTATTTGTCCATGTACTTACTGATATCAGAGAGTTTTGTACCTTTAGATGATTGCACATTTCTCATCAATGTCCTTTTCTTTCAGATTGAAGAACTCCCTATAGCATTTCTCTTCTTTTACTTTAATTTTTGATTTTTTGTGGGCACCTAGTAGGTATATCCATTTACGGAATATGTGAGATGTTTTGATACAATAATATAATATGCAATAATCACATCATGGTAAATGAAGTATCCATCACCTCAAGCATTTATCCATTCTTTGTGTTACAAACAATCCAGTTATATTCTTTTAGTTATTTTTAAGTGTGCCATTAAATTATTTTTTATTATAGCCCTCCTGTTGTGCTAACAAATACTAGGTCTTATTCATTCTTTCTATTTTTTTGTTCCCATTAATCCTCCCCACTTTCCCTCACCACCCACCACTACCCTTCCCAGCCTCTGGTAGCCATCCATTTACTTTCTATCTCCATGAGTTCAGTTATTTCAAATTTTAGGTCCCCAAATTAGTGAGAACATGCAATGTTTGTCTCACTTCATATTATGACCTCCAGTTCCATCCATGTTGTTGCAAATGACAGGCTTTCATTCTTTTTTATAGCTGAATAGTACTGTATTGTATCTGTGTGCCACATTTTCTTTATCCATTCATCTGTTGATGGGCACATTGCTTCCAAATCTTGACTATTGTAAATAGTGCTGCAATAAACATGGGAGTGCAGATACATGTTTGATATACTGATTTCCTTTCTTTTTGGTATATACCTAGGAGTGGGATTGCTGGATTGCAAGGTAGCTCTATTTTTAGTTTCTTGAGGGACCTCAACACTGGTCTCCATAGTAGTTGTATTAATTTACCTTTTCACCAACAGTGTACAAGCGTTCCCTTTTCTCCATATTCTTGCCAGCACTTGTTATTGCCTGACTTTTGGATACTTTAGCATCTCTTACAGGACTAGTCTGGTGTTGATAAAATCCCTCAGCTTTTTTATGTCTGAGAAAGTATTTCTCCTTCATGTTTGAAGGACACTTTTACTGAATATACTATTCTAGGATAAAATAGTTTTTCCTTTAGCACTTTAAATATATCATTCCACTCTCTCTTGTTCTATAAGATTTCCACTAAGAAATCTACTGCCAGACATATTAAAGCTCCTTTTGTGTTTGTTTGTTTGTTTGTTTTTACTTTTCTCTTGCTGCTTTTAGGACGCTTTCTTTATCCTTGACCTTTGGGGCCAGGCACCATGGCTCATGCCTGTAATCCCAACACTTCAGGAGGCCAAGTCAGGTGGATTTCTTGAGCCCAGGAGTTCGAGACAAGCCTGGGCAACATGACGAAACCACATCTCTACAAAAACAAACAAACAAAAAAGTCTGCAATATATTCTCGATATTTGGCTGTTTGAATATGAAATGTCTTGACATAGTCTTCTTGGGGTTAAATTTGCTTGGTGTTCTATAACCTTCTTGCATTTGAATATTGATATTTTTCTCTAGGTTTAGAAAGTTCTCATTATTATCTCTTCAAATAATCTTTCTACTCCATTCTGCTTCTCTCTAACACCTTAAGGCCAGTACTCTTAGATTTGCTCTTTTGTTGCTATTTTCTAGATCCTATTGTCATACTTTATTATTTTTATTCTTTTTTTATTCCTCTGACTTTGTGTTTTTAAATAGACTGTCTTCAAGCTCACTAATTGTTTCTTCTGCTTGATCAGTTCTGCTGTTGAGAAACTCTGATGCATTCTTAAAGTTGTCAACTGAATTTTTCAGCTCCAGAATTTCTGCTTAATTTTGTTTAGTTATTTCCATCTCTTTGTTAAATGTATCTGATAGGGTTTTGAATTTCTTCTCTATGTTATCATCTTAAATTGTGTTGAGCTTCCTCCAAACAGCTAGTTTGAATTCTCTGTCTGAAAGGTCCCATATCTGTATCACTCTGGAATTGGTCACTGGTGTCTTATTTAGTTTGTTTGGTGAAGTCCTATTTTCCTGAAAGATCTTCATGTCTGTGGATATTCATCAATGTCTGGGGGCATTGAAGAGTTAAGTACTTATTCTGATTTTTGCAGTCTAGGCATGTTTGTACCCATTCTTCTTGAGGAGGCTTTCCAAGTATTCAAAGATAATTGAGTGTTATAATCTAATTGTTTGGTCACTGCACCCGTATGTGCATTAGGGGGCACCCCAAGCCCAGTAATTCTGTGATTCTTGCAGACTTGTAGAGGTACCACCTTGATGGTGCTGGGTAAGATCTAAGAGAATTCCATGGATTACCAGGTAGTCTCTTGTTCTCTTCCCTTACATTTTCCCAAACAAATAGAGTCTTTCTGTGTGCTATGCTGCCTGGATTTGGGCGAGAGGTGATGCAAGTACTCACGTGGCAACCACTGCTGGGAATGTACTGGGTCACACCTGAAGCCAGCATAGTACTGGGTCTTGTCCAAGACTGGGTGGTGACTATTTCCTGCCTATCATTGATGTTTATTCAAGGCTCGAGTGCTTTTTAGTCATCAAGTGATGACTAGTGCCAGGACTGGATCTTTCTTTTGGGCAGTGGGCTCCCTTCTGGCCCAGGGCAGGTCTAGAAATGAGCTTCAGAAGCAGAGGCCTGGAATCATGGTCTTTAGGGGTCTGTTTGGTATTTTTTTTTTACTGTGGCTGAGTTGGCACCCAAGTTGCAAGGCAAAGTCCTTTTTACTCTTCCCTCTCCTTTCCTCAATCAGAAGAAATCTCTCCCTGTGGCCACTAGAGCCGGGAATGTGCTGGGTCACACCTGAAGCCAGCATGATACTGGGTCTTGCCCAAGGCTTGTGGTGTCTGCTGCCTGGCTACTGCTGATGTTTATTCAAGGTCCACGAGCTATTTAGTTAGGAAGTGATGAATTCTGCCAGGACTGGGTCATTCCATTCAAGGCAGTAGGTTCTCGTCTATCCCAGTTTGGGTCTAGAAATGTCATCCAGGAAATATAGCCTGAAAGATGAGTTTCAGGACTCTGCCTGGTGCCCTGTCCTGCTGTGGCTGATCTGGTACCCAAGTTGCAAGACAAAGTCCTCTTTACTCTTCCTTCTCCTCTCCTGGAGCAAATAGAAGGAATTTTTTCAGGAGCTGTGAGTGGTGCTGACTGGGATTAGGGGAATGGTGGCACAAGCACTCTGCTGGCTGCCCTGGCTGGTGTCTTACTGGGTTATGTGTCCCCAGGTCCACTGTTCCCAAGACTAGCATGACACCAGGACTTGCCCAAGAATTGCAGTCCTTATGGATAGACTGCCTTTCAAGTTTATTTAGGACCTCAGAGTAGTTTTGCCTATGGTGATGGGGCTTGCCAGAACTCAGATTTCAACCACTGAGTTGGACAATTTCCCTCTGGCTAGGGCTGGTATAAGTGCTCTCTCCATGGAAGCCAGCTGAATTCTGTCCTGTGTTCCTTTCCACTGTGACAGGGCAGCATTGAGTTCTGATGCAAAGTCCCACAATCGCTTTGCTCTCCCTCTTTAAAGCACACAGTTTCTGTCTCTGAGCCACACAATACTGCCAGGGGGTGAGGGAGGGGTGATGTTGGCAATTCAAGACTACCCTCTTCAGTGTCTCTTTCAGTAATATGATGTTAAAATCAGATACTATGATTGCTCACCTATGTTTCAGTCTTACTATGAACATGCTTTCTTGTGTGAACAGTTGTTCAATCTGGTGTTTGGGTGGGGGGAATAATCACTGGAGGCTTCTATTCAACCATTTTTTTCCACCTCCCCTGTTAATTGATGTCTTAAACCATTCACATTTAAGTGATTATTGATATAATTGAATTAATATCCACCATATTTGTAACTATTTTCAATTC
>NW_016107588.1:1373471-1391975 GCF_001604975.1 Cebus imitator | reverse complement strand
TACCTGAGGCTGGGTTATGAAGGAAACAGGTTTAATTGACTCACAGTTCTGCATGGCTAGGGAGGCCTCAGGAAACTTACAATCCTGGCAAAAGGCAAAGGAAAAGCAAGCATCCTCTTCACAAGGCAGCAGGAGAGACAGAGAGTGCAGGGGAAATGTCACTTTTAAAACCATCAGATCTCAGGAGAACTCCCTCACTATCATGAGAACAGCATGGGGGAAACCACTCCCAGGATCCAATCACGTCCCACCTGGTCCCTCCCTCGACACGTGTGGATTACAATTTGAGATGACATTTGGGTGGAGATACAGAACCAAACCATATCATTGTTTCTTTGGTTTTTCTTTCTTCCACTCTTTTTCTGCCTTTTCTGGGTTTAAGTGAACATTTTGTGATTTCATTTTCTCTCCTCTCTTATATACTGATTGTACTTATTTGTTTAATTTTAGTGATTTCCCTGGAGTTTGACACATACACTTACAATTAATCTAAGCCAACTTTCAAATAATGCCATACTACCTCCCAGATAGTGCAGGTACCTTATGACAGAGTATTCCCAAGTCTTCCTTGCCCTCCGTAATAATATTGCTGTCATTCATTCACTTATCCATAAACTATAATCACCCAATACATTGTTGCTATTATAGTTTTAACAAACTGTTACCTATTGGATCAATTAAGAATAATAAAAATTGATTTAATATTACCTTCGTTTATTCCTTCTCTAATGTTCTTCCTTTACTTAGGCATAAATAAGTTTCTGATCTTTTCTCTGAAGAACTACTTTTTAACATTTCTTCCAAGGTAGGTCTATTAGTGACAACTTCCCTCAATTTTTTTTTGTCTGAGAAAGTATTTATTTCTCCTTCACTTTTAAAGGATAATTATATTCTATACATACATCCAGGCTGGTAGGTTTTTTCTTTCAACATTTTCAATAGTTCACTCCACCCTCTTCTCACTTGGGTGCTTTCTGAAGAGAAGTCCAATAAAATTTTTATCATTTTTCTCTATGGATAAATTTTTTTCCTCACAATTCTTTCAAGATTTTGTTTTGCCTTTGATTTTCTGCAGTTTGAATATGACATGCCTAGATATAATGTTGTTGGCATTTATCCTGCTTAGTGTTCTCTGAGCTTCCTGGATCTATAGTTTGATGCCTGAAACTAATTTTGGAAAACTCTCAGCCATTATCACTTCAAAGATTTCTTTAGTTCCTTTCTCTCTTTCTTCTCTTTCTAATATTCCAATTATACAACTATAATTGTTCCACAGTTCATGGGTGCCCTGTTACATTTTTTTTTTCATTTCTTTTTCTCTTTGTTTTTCAGGTTGGAAAATTTCTATTGTCATATCTTCAAGTTCATTGATTCTTTCTTCAGCAGAGTCCAGTCAACTAATTAGCCCATTAAAGCTAATATCCGTTTCTGTTACAGTGTTTTTTAATTTCTAGCATTTCCTTTGATTTTTCTTAGAGTTGGCATTGTAAAATGATGCAGCCACTGCAGAAAATAGTATGGCATTTCCTCAAAAAATTTAAACATAGAATTACCATATGACCCAGCAAATCTACTTCTGGGTATATACCCAAAGGAATTGAAAGTAAGGACTCAAACATATTTGTATGCCAATGTTTATAGCAGTATTATTTATAAGATCCAAAAGATGGAAAAAGTCCAAATGTTCATTGGCCGATGAATGGATAAACAAAATGTGATATATATAAACGGAATATTATTCAACCTTTAAAATGAATGAAATTTTGATACATGCAACAACATAGATGCATTTTGAAAACTGTATACTAAGTAAGAGAAACCAAAAACAAAATGCTACATATTATATAATTTCATTTATATGAAATATCCAGAATGGGTAAATCCATCGTCACAGAAAGATTGGTAGTTGCCATGGGGAAGGAGGGGATAGAGAGTGAACATTAATGATTATGGGGTTTCTTTTGGGATGATGAAAGTAATAGGAATTAGATAATGGTGACACAACTTTAACTGAACACTTCAAAATGATCAAATTTTTACTATATGAATTATGCATCAATAAAAATATGTCTCAAAATGATAAATATATCTTGATATAGATATTTACTATAGAAAGTGTTAAAAACATATCATCTTTTCAAATACTCATTTTAGTTTTATTAACAAGCAAAATTATGTACCATTTTATTATGTTTTGTCAACTTAATATAAATTTAAACTATTCCACATTAGCAAACCTTTCTATGAAAATTTTTTAAAAGAACTGCTGCTACATACAACAACATGAATGCATCTTAAAAATGTAATGTTTAAGAAGAGATCCAGTCACAATGGCTCACACCTGTAATCCCAGCTACTAGGGAGGCTGAGATGGAAGGATCACTTTAACCCAGGAGTTTGAGACCAGCCTGGAAAATACAGTGAAATCGTCATCTGAAAAAAAAAAAATTAATTAAAACCTATAATGTCTAACAAAAGAAGCTACACTTAAAAACACAGACATGTATTAGTCCTTTTCTATGAAGGACAGGCAAAACCAATTTGTGATAATAGGCCTTCAACCACTAATTAACTGTAAAGGAGGTATTGACTGAGTTGGGACATGAAAGAGCCTTCTGGAGTCTTAGAAATGTTCTATATCTTCATCTGAATGGTGGTTACAAAAATATGCATATATGTATAAAATCCATTTAACTGTACAAGATATGTGTGCACATCACTGTATATGTTATGGTTAATTAAATTTAAAAACAATGTGGTATTGGTGCAAGGATAGACTAATGGAACAGAATAAACAGTCCAGAAACAAAGCGATAAAAAGGGAGATATTTTCATATATGATTACCTAAATGACAACAAAGTCTTTACTGCAATACAGTGGGATAAAGTATGATCTTTTCAATAAATGGTGATAAAATGAAAATATGAATCCTGGCTATACAAAAAAATGGACTTTGACCCCTAACTCACACCATACATAAATCAACTTGAGATAGAACACAGACTTAAATGAGAAAGGCAAAACTATAAAGTTTCTAAAATTAAAAATAGGAGAATATATTCATTATATTAGAATAATCAGAAATTTCTTAAACGCAAAGCATAGTCAGAAAAAACTAATAAATTGGACTTTATAATATTAAGGACTTTTGTTCATCAAAAGATACAATTAAGAGAGCAAAAAGGCAAACCACAGACTCAAAGAATATATTCATGAAATTGACACATATACACATGCATATCCTGTTACAGGTCAATAAGAAAAAGAAACTTCCATGTTAAAATAGTCAAAATATTTGTTCAGGGCCTTTAATAAAGAATATATTTAAATGGTCTATAATCATATAAAAAGATGATTGACATCATTGCTCATTAGAGAAATGCAAACTGAAACCACAATGAAATAGCACTAGACACCCACCAGAATAGCTCACATTAAAAAAGGCTGAAAATATCGAATGTTTACAAGAATACAGAGTACCTCAAATTCTCAAACATTGCTAATGAGACTATAAAGTGGTTCAACAATAATATGGTTTGGCTGTGTCACCACCCAAATCTGAATTATAGCTCCCATAATCCTCAGGTGTCATGGGAGGGACCCAGTGGGAGGTAATTGAATCATGAGGGTAGATTTTTCCCATGCTGTTCTCTGATAGTGCATAAGTCTCACTAGATCTGATAGTTTCATAAAGGACAGTTCCCCCTTTATGCGGGGGGGGAACTGCTGCCAGGTAAGATGTGCCTTTCCTCCTTCTTCACCTTCCACCATGATTGGGAGGCCTCCCCAGCCATGTGAAACTGTGAGCCCATTACATCTCTTTTTCTGTATAAATTACCCAGCCTCAGGTATTTCTTCATAGCAATATGAAAATGGCCTAATAAAAACAACTTTGGAAAAATATTTAGCAGTGTCTACTAAAACTAAATACATACATACATACTCATGACTCAGCAATTCCAATCCTAGGTATATTTCCAAGAGCAATGAGTCCATATGTGCATCAAAAGATATGTAAAAGAATGTTCATAACAGGTTTCTTAAAAGCCCCAAACTGTAAAACAGCCCAAATATTCAGCCACAGTAGAATAGATGAAAAGTGGTATTATATTCATACAAATAAGTTCTACATAACAATAAAAGAAAATGAATTCCTTATACCTAAAGTAACATGGATAAATCTCACAAACAAAATGATGAACAAAAGAACACAAACACAAAAAAGTGCATTCTGTATGCTTCCATTTAAATAAAGTTCAGTAAGTTAGCAAAATTACTTTGGCAAAGAAGAGCTTTCTGGGGTGCTGGAAATGTTTTATATTTTGATGTGTGTGGTAGTTACATGGGTATACACATATGTTAAAATTTTTTGAGCTCTCTACTGAAGTAAAGCTTGACACTGAAGTAGTGTTTTTCACTGTATGTGAAATTATACCTCAATACAAAATTAAATTAAAAGACATATACAAAAATGATTATAGAAGCACTTTTATCATAGTTTCAAATTAGAAACAACACAAATATCAGTAGCAGAATAAATCAGTAAATTATAATATATTTATACTGTAGAACGCTGTATAAAAATGAAAAATAACCAACCACTGACATACACAGAAACATAGATGAATCTCAAAGACATAATATTGAGCAAAAGAAGCTGGATTACTTGACCCAGCAATTCCACTCCTAGGGATATATCCAAAAAGGTTGAAAGCAGGGACCCAAGCAGAAACCTGTACATCAATGTTCATAGCAGCATTATTCGAAATAGCCAAAAATGGAAACCACCAAATGTCGGTCAATACATGAACCAGTAAACAAAATTTGGTATGTCTCTAGAATGGGATGTTATTCAGCCATTAATAAATAATGTATGGATACATGCTATGATATGGGTGAACCTTGAACACATTATGCTAAGTGAAAGAAGCCACACACCAAAGGGCCAACATTGTATGATTCCACTCAAATGAGGTACCTAGAATAGGTAAATTCATAGAGACAGAAAATAGAATGGTGGTTACTGGGGTTAAGGGAGGGGAAATTATTATTTAATCAGTACAGAGTTTCAGTTTGAGATAATGAAGTCGTTCTGGAAATGAATAGTGGTGTTGGTTGTGCAACAATGTGAATATATTTAATACCACTGAATGATACACTCAAAAAGTTTACAGTGGTAAGTTTTATGTTATGTACATTTAATCACAAGTTTTAAAAAAAAGTATGTACTCTTTTGCTGGACACAAAAGAGTACAAACTGTATGCTTCCATTTATATGCAATTCCAGAACAGGCAAAATTAATGTATGGTAAGTTCAGGATAGTGGTTGCCTTTGGATGGGGTATTGATTAGAAGGGGGCAACAGGAAATTTCCTAGAGATCTACCTATATCTTGGCCAGGGTGGTACTTACATGGATGTATACATATGTTAAAAAAAAAAGAAAGAAAGAAGAAAAAAAGAAAAAAGAGAGAGAGAGAAAGAAAGAAAAGAAAGAAAGAAAGAAAGAAGAAAGGAAAAGAAAGAAAGAAAAAGAAGAAAGAAAAGAAAAGAAAGAAAGAAGAAAGAAAGAAAGAAAGAAAGAAAGAAAGAAAGAAAGAAAGAAAGAAAGAAAGAAAGGAAGGAAGGAAGGAAGGAAGGAAGGAAGGAAGGAAGGAAGGAAGGAAGGAAGGAAGAAAGAGTGAGTCACGCTGTCACTTTACAGTATATAAATTATATTTCCATTTAAAAAGAAAAGAGGGGGAAATTGTCATTTAAAAGTTGTTTCCATTTTAAAAATCCCTTGCTTATGGAGATTTAGGCTCACCTGGAGGCAGATTGTCTCTTTGAGGAAGTAAGCAGATTTATCCCTTTCATTCTCACTGCTGTAAAGCCAGAAGCTCTGCATTTTTCCTGGGAGAACTACGACACACCTGAAACCTGAAGCAGATATTCAGCTTCTTGCCTTGGTCACTCAAAGTGGGTGGGGTAAATCAGAGCTGCGTTTGGGAAGCTTAATTGCTTTTGAGAGTGAAGGGGAACAGGATAAGGGAGAGGGGGCTGTGAATGAACTGAGAAGGAACTGGGCTGGAAGTGCTGCTTGCTTCTGGGCAGGTGATTACGGGCGCGGAGGCGGAGGCGCGGCGCAGTGGCGCAGGCAAGTTTGGTGAGGGCAGCTGCAGGAAATAAGCAGAGATGGCCGAAGTGACTGCTTTCAGTAAACTCGGTATGACTTTCAGGAGACTTGGTGTGAGTGGTGTTGTTTCAGGCACTGGGGGAAAAGTGTAAAACAAAGCTGTAATAATGGCAGATAATTTTCGTCACCTGTCTCATCTCCTTTCAAAACCTTGTACCCCGCAACCCCCTGGAGAGTGCCAGTTAGGAGCATTGGGACACAGTACCCTTGGTTTGGACACTTGCAGTCTCACACAAAGCAACTTCTTGGGTGTGAATGGAGACTAAGAACATGGAAAGCATGGAGAGGGGAGCTGACCGTGACCAGTTTGTAAGGACATGAATAAACACCCCTTTTAGTTATGTTTTCTGCGCAGAAATTTGGCACAGGATTCAGGCAGCCCTTGATGGCTCAAACCACTTTAACTAGGGCATTAAAAATATCTGTCATTTCTTCCCATGCTATCTCTCCCCAACTCCCAACCCCCTGCTGTCCTCCCCTATTTCCCCTTGACATACCCCAGTGCGTGATGCTCCCCTCCCTGTGTCCAGGTGTCTCTCAGTCCTGTGCCTCTCCCACTGCCTCACGAACTGTTTCTTCTTCCCAGCAGCCTTTTGGGTCGTGACATTATTGGGGGCCTGGATTCACTCCTTTCAGGGGGGTAAAGAGGGGTCTGTTTTCAGAAGCCATGTCAGGTACAGTCCAGAAATCCAAGAGCAGGCAGGCTAGGTCATCCAATGTCGCTGTACTAGTGTGAAGAACATACCAACCCCAGCATGCTCTCCTACCCCCCCCCCGCCCCCCGCCTCTCCACAGTTTGCTAAGTAAAGGGACTGAAGTGAGTGGGGTCAAGGGACTTACTCTGGCAAACGGCAAGTTGGTAGGAGGGATGGAACTTGCACCCAAGTCTTCTGATTCCCCCAAGGTCAGTGCTTTGCCACCCCTCACCCTGTACCCCCTCCCCATAAGTAACTCCAGTGGAGAAATGAATTTATTAACAAACCACAAACTAAAGCCACAAAACACTTTTATTTAATTGCTACCACAAATACAGAATAGAATTAAGGCAGAATAATGCATTTCCACTTATCCTCACAAGCTTTCATACAGTAAACTTTGCTTAAAGTGTCTATTTGAATCAGCAATTGAAATGTCTATTAAACAGCAGTTTTTTCTTTCTTGAATTGTGGAGAAAAATCATTTCCTGGTCTGTCAAGTGTGCTGATACAAGACATCTACAACTTAACATTGTGCATCACTGAACCTTAGCCAAGTTTGGTGGGATTGGCTGGTGTTGGCATCTCTTTCTCCTCCTTGCCCCCCTCACCATCCAGGAGGAATGCTCATTTACAACCTCCCAGCAGTACTTCATTTGCTTCTTGCTGCCAGTTATTACTTTGAATTCCCTTTTGAATGAAAAAAGAAATGTAAAAACTGTGTAAACACACCAGGCTGTTTAAAAAAAAAATCTCTGTGGTAAAGAGTAGTTATGATTTACAATATTAAAAACATTACCGTAATTCATCCTGGCAACTGAAAGATTGGATTTTGGGAGAAGAAACTAGTTTATGAATGGATTTGTTTCTCTGGAACTAAATGAAAAAAAAAATCCTGGCAAACGCTAAAAGAGGTAAATAATTACAAATAAGGTAAAAACATCTTATCATTTGCAACCATGTTTGACTATAAAAAGCACCAATGTTTGAACTTTCACAAAACAGAAATAATTTGGTGTGCCCATATCTTTCCTTTTGCCATTTGATCTCATAGGCATAAAAAAATGCATTTTAATAAGAGCTCATCAAATTGTATTCTTCAAATATGGGTCATATGTTGTTGCCGAAATTCAGGAAAGAAACTTTCAAGTACTTGTACTTGATCACAACCACTTTTCTGACTGCTGTTTAAAGTCCAATATAGAGGTACACATTTAAGATCATAAAGCTGTGCAGTCATATTAACGGAAGCCTTCACCACAACACACTTTTACCATTGCGCATGCAACCCTCTCCCAACCCCCTTGGGGAATGGGAGAAGAAAGAAGGAACAAGGCAGAGGAAATGAGGAAAGGGGAGGAGGGACACAGGAGTGGGAAAAAATCAGTCTAACATCAGGGATCACTGAGGGCTGAAGGTCGACCATAGAAGGAAAGGGAGGCTTGGAACAGCAGATGTCAAATTTGAGGGAAATTAAGGTCTCCAAAATAGCAAGCACATACACACTCACTCACACACACTTTTATAGAGTACATTAAGTAAAGGAGGAGTATGCCTGATAGGTGGATGTAGCTTACACCATATCTATGTGTCAGTGTCTGTGTGTAGATGCAGTAAGGTATCTCACTTTGGATTACGTATGCAAAACAAACTGGAAAGGGAACCATTGCCTGGCCACCCACGAGAGCATTTTTCACACAGCCATTTCATCTGAATAATCTTCAACATCAATAACCACAACATCATGGTCATCATTAGTAGCAGTGGTGACTACAGTAGTGTCAGGAATGTCAGCGACGGTGTCAGGCTCCAGCTGGCTGACAGCAGGCTTGGTGGGCACAGTGGCAGGACTAGAGGCTGACTCAGGGAGGTCACTGTCATCAGACTCAGGGTGGGCAATGGCAGGGATCTCGGAGCAGTGGGAGGCAGAGAGCTCAGGGTGGTCAGCAGCAGCAGGCTCAGGGTGGCTGGTGGTGGCAGGCTCGGGATAGTCAGCAGCAGTGGGCTGAGCATGGCTGGAAGCAGGCTTGATGTGGCCAGTGGTAGGTTTAGGATGGCTGGTGGCAGCACTGAAGGCAGACTTGGAGTGGCTGCCAGCAGAGACACAGTGACCAGTGATGGGCTTAGGGTGGCTGGAAGCAGGCTTGAAATGAACAGAGTCACCCTTGAAATGGACACAGGCAGGCTTGAAATGGACAGAGGCAGGCTTAGGGTAGACAGTGGCAGACTTGGGGTAACCAGAGGCAGGCTTGGAGTGGCCAGAGACAGGCTTGAAGTGGCCAGAGGCAGCCTTGGAGTAGCTAAAGACAGTTCTGTGGTGGGTAGAGGCAGATTTGCGATAGGCAGAGGAGGATCTGGAATGGGGCTTAGGGTGGCCAGAGACATGGTCGGGGTGGCCAGCTGCAGCATCACCAGGTAGTGGAACATTCCGGACATTCGTCAGAGTTTCCTCCACAGCAGGACAGGCATGGGGACTGTCTTGTTCAAGGGCTTGTTCAGGGGCTTGGTCACGAGCACGGGCACGGGTGCGGGCCAGGGCACGGGCCTCCTGCATCTCACGAATATCAGTGATGAGGCCAGAGAAGAATAGGATAGGGTGCCGCATAGCATGGAAGATGGTCCAGTATTCTCTTCGGAAATTTTCATTGAGGACCCCATAGATGACAGCGTTGAGGCAGCTGTTGAAGTAGGCTATGAAGTAGGCTGCAAGATAAAGCCAGTTCGGGATCTTGCCTGCCATCTCTTTCGGACTGACAGCCACCAAGACAGTGAGCACATTGATAGGGCACCAGCACACTGCAAAGAGGAGGAATATCACAAACATGGTTAGAAAATTGCGAACCTCAGCAAGCTGGTTGTCAGGATTCTGCCCGGCAGGGTCACGGGCCGCCAGGACTTTGGTCCAGATCCTCACATAGCAGAAACCCACGACGAGGAGAGGAAGGACAAAGTGGATGCAGACGATGGTAACGGCGAAGACAGGGTTGTTCAGATAGTTGAAGATGCAGCTGTAGGTGCGAGGATCGTACTCGATGGTGCCAATGTACATGTTGGGCAGGACAGCCAGGATGGTCATGATCCAGGTGACAACCAGGTAGATGCAGGTATTGCGCACACTGAAGATCCGCTCGTACTGGAGGCTGTGGCAGATGTAGCAGTAACGGTTGATGGCGATTGCCACGATGTTGAAGATGGAGCCAACCACACTCAGCCCTGTGATGAAGCCGACCATCTGGCACTGTAACTGGCTCAGATCCCAGCCCCCAATGGACATGGCATGCAGCATCAAAGGGTATGGGTAGATGGCCACCAGCATATCAGCCACAGAGAGACTGACCACAAACATGTTGCCTGAAAAACATAACAAGGGAGGGAGAAAGGGGAAAGACAGAGAAGAATAAATGATTTAAGTACAGAAATGTACACATTTAAGGTGCAGGGGAAGGCCAGCTGCATTATGACCATTTAGAATTCTGGAAATCTTTTAAAGAAATGCAGTTGGGTTTTTATTTACAAGCAGGTCCTACATGGCTCTGATGAGCAGCCAGGTTTGGGAGACCTGAACTTTGCCCACCTTTCTTTCCTTTCAGAACGACGTCATCTCTGCTATGAGAAAGAAGTGAACATAAGACAGACAGCAGTGAGCACAAAAGCCCTACCAGGAGCCTTCACACTCAGACAGGACCCTGCTGCCACCATCTTAGAGAAAAACAAAAAGCAAACGCTTACCTCACTGGAGGTGAGGAGGAGGGAGAAGGAGGAGGGGAGTAGAGGTGAGCTAGAGGGACCTGTCCTTAGGAAGGAGGCTGGAGAGTGGGGGACAAGGAGAGACACTGGAGGGAAGCCTCAAACTAAAAAAAAATAAAATAAAGCAAACAAAAAAAAAAAGCATAGTAACGTAATTAGAAAAAGATAAATTAGCCATCTCCCTCCTAAAGTCTAGCATTGCATTTATAACGAACACATTACTAGAGAGAAGATTCTGAGAAAAGGCATTAGAGACCATCTTCTTAAACAGTCTTTTCCGGTGGGATCAAGCAGTAATCTAAAACATGGCCAAGTCAAATACTTACCGCTCCTGAGGTAACCTAAGAGCGAAAACTGAGGGGAAGCAGGGAAGCCCTGTAAAATTTAGTCTGAGACCAAAGAAGTGGTGAGAGAGCGAGAGGGGAGGGTGGCGCGAGGTGGTGGGGGAAGGGGGGCGGTAATGGGAGAAAAATTCCTGCAAATTTGCAGAAGTGCCCGTTTCAGTTTCACGTCCCGTCCACGCGCAGAGCCGAGGACTGGCACATTCAGAGCCCTTCACAGGGCTCCCGGCCCCGGGCACTGAACTTTACTGGAGCCTGCAGGAATTAAACAGGATAGCGAAGAAGAATCACCCCCACTCAGGTCTTATAGGGCTGAGGTGGGAGCGTTTTTGTAAAACCTTTCACAAAAAGGAGAAGGAAGAGGCCAAGTGCAGGCGCAGAGCCCTCTTTCTTTGGAAACACCTCGTTGCTAATTAGCATTGGTTTGGCAAAATATTGCACTTCGTCTTGGACGAGGAGAAAATGAGCGCTTTTGAAAAGGGCAAAGGTGTGGATGCTTGTGCCTCCTTCCACCAGCGCTGCCAAGACTCGGCCTCAGCACTTTCTACCGAAGAGGTTCTTTCTAGGGTTTTCCCTCAAAGTAATGAATTCAGGGAAGTGCATCGGAAAAGAGAAGGGGGAAAGCCTTAAAAACAAAACCACAACAACCATAAAAGCCTTTATTTGAATTATAGGAGGAAGGAAGAAGGAGAAACAGCAAGAAAAGAAGAAGAAATGTAAAGGAAAGAAAATGGGCTTTGCAGGTCCCCCCAGGGACTCCATGGATCTGCACCTCGGGACGCACCGCAAGGGTGAAGGTGAAGTCCTAGTGTGTCGCCCCACGACTCCGGGAGACGAAGAAGAAATCGGAGACACCCACCAGACTTTGAAGAAAACTTTTAATGACTGTGTGCCAGTGAGTGCGTTTTGAAACTTGTTCGGTGTTCCTGAGTCCTTGCCCAAGCAAAGTAATCGCACAGACCCCGGCCGCCTCCATTCCCACCAGTGAGAATCCAGTTGTCTCCCACCCTCTCGGACCCCTTTTGGTCCCAACTCCTCAACCCCAGCCGAATGAGACCCAGGCGGAGGAAATTCCAGGCGCCGCCCCTTCCTCCCCCAACCTGAACAAGGAGTTCGGGCCCCCTTGCCCCTTCCCCTCCCCTCCAGAGCCCTCTCTCGCCCAACCTGTAAACCAGACTAGCGGCTTTGCATTTTCTGCCGCCCCCACCCCCAGCACAGGTCGCAGCGCCGGGCTTCCTCCCACGTTTCCCTCCAGCCCTGCTCGCCGCCCGCCCCCCGGCCCCCTGCCCCCGGCCTCCCGCACCCTCCCCCTCGGCAGTGGCTGGCAGCGGGGGAAGTCCTGCTAGCGGTTCCCAGACCCGAGCCCTTTGCATCCTCTCTGAGTCCCCCATCTCCCCTTCAGAGCTCTCTCGTCGCCCTCGCGCCAATCCCTACTCGGTTTTACCGCCTTCTATCCCTCCACCCCCAGCAACGCTCAGCTCCCAAGCCTCTCCGCCGGCCTGCCCTGCGACCTCCGGTTCCTGTTCCCCGCTTACGGACCTCGGGGTCTCCGCTGCCACTGCCGCCGTCGCTGCCACCGCCTGCTGTACCCAACCCGCCGCTCGCCCCTCTCTGCCGCGCCCTGGGACAGGCGCACGGAACTCGGCTCCGGCGGGCTCAGACCTCCCTGCTTAATTCTCTCGCGCGGGGGTCTGTACTCCGCCGCCCGGGATCTGCCCTGGAGCCGCTCTGTAGCCCCAGAGCTGCGGCGAGCGGGGTCTTGGCCGGGCTAGGGAGAAGCCACTGCGTTGCGCTCTGGTAAGCGCCGCCGCGGCCGCCGCCAACTTAACTTTCACGGAGCAGATCGCAGCCCCGCTGCTCCCTCCGCGTCAGTTTGGTCCGCGTTGCCTCACCGCGGCAGCCCTTGCTGCGTTCGGCTAGGCTTGCTGTCCCCGGGCAGCCCTCCTGACTTTCCCGCTCGGGTGCTGGATCCGTCCGCATCAGGCCCGGACGGAACAGGGATCCTCGGGCTGCCGCGCACCACGGGAACTTGGTGCCCAAAGCTAATTCTCTGAGCTCTCTTGGCCTTGAGAACCTCTACGTTTAGAGGGCCCAGCCAGAATACCACCACCCCCAGGCTTTCAGGGAATTTGGGAGTAGGGATGTTCAATGTGAGTGCACTATCCATAGATTCTCTATTCAGGGTGCTCAAAAACTAACGCCCAAGGGGTTGCAAGTCGCTGCACACTGGGTAGGGAAAAGAAAGGGTGGCTTACCAGAATTCCGGAGCTTCTTGTTCTTCGTCACAGCCAAAATGACCATGGAGTTTCCGATTAGGTCCACGACAATGGTGATAACCATTGCGCAGAACATAAAGATGATTAGAGCCGGTGGGTAGTCTGGCTGGGGTAGCTTACAGCCAATACAGCCATATGGGGTGGGAACCGCTAGGGTAGGCCCCATGTTGCTGCTGGAGATCGTTAAGATCTCCCAGCAGGCTCAGGATCAGCAGCTGAGTCCAGACAGCGAACACCTGCTCTGTCACCAGGAGCTCCAGGAAAGCGTGCCTCCCTCTCTGAGAGTCGGAAAGCAAATGACAGCATCCCGCCCCTCTCCGATGAGCTTTTAAAGCCTCAAGAGGCGGCCAGCCCCACCCCAAATCCCTCCCCTCGACCAATCAGAGTTCCCTGAACACCCCCGCCTTGGCCACCCTCTATTTTTGGACAAATCCACAGTTAGGTGTCGTCTTGCTTCCGACTGCCTTGTAAGTGCTTCCCCTCTAGCCAGCCCTCCCTGCCTTTCAATCTCCCAGGTACCTTGCAAGCATCGTTACTAGCTCGGAGTCCACCTCCCCCTCCCCACCAGCCGCTGCGCATTCGTTTCTAGCAAGTTCTTCTCCCTCCCTCCTCTAGTGCAAACACCTGGCAAAGAGACATAGATTGCAGAGGGAGCGGGAGCAAGGGGTCTTTCAAATGATCTGGTTTCAGCCCAAGCCAGTCCGCAGCCCCCAGCAGGATGTGGGGGACAGCCGGTGGCCCCTTAAACCCTAGATGGTTGCCTCTGCAGTATCCTTGTGAGGTCCATCTCACACCCCATGCCCTTGCCTGTCTAGAGCCTTCTGTGCCCCGCGGGGAACTGGGGACTACTGCTCGGAGCTCCCAACCCCAATCTGGGTCCGTAATCCCTAGGGAAGTTATCCCAGCTCCTGTTCTCGTCAGGAGCCGCTTGGCTCCCTTACCGGCAGCCGGGAGGAGCCGCTTATTCCGGTCCAGGTCTTGCACTCTCCATAAAGAGATGTACCCTGCGCCCAGCTCTGGAAGCAGGGAGCGGGTCTGCACCCTGGGACCCAGGGAAGGCAGCGGTGGCCACTCGGTCCTCAGCTTTGGGGCGAACGGGAGCGGAAGCTAGTCTCCTTCCCAGCTGCGGGTAGCCCAGCGGCGGGAGCCACGGGACGCTTTGGGAAAAAGTAAAGCAGGCAATAAAGCTCTTTTATTGGGCCCCCTCTTCTCGAGGAAACCCAGGACGAGAGGCTCTCACTCCGCTCCCCTCTCGAGGTGCGCTCTACTGAGCGGTACGGGGCAGTCAGGCAGGCTGAGGGAGCTGCGCTGCAGCTGTGGGAATGGTGCGGAGGTGTCAGGCGGCAAAGCCAAGAAGCCGCTGGCTGACCGGCGACCCCTGCCTCAGTCAGGATTCATCTAGGTCTTTCCACTTTCCCATCCCCTTCTGGGGTTCTCGTTTCGACCCCATCCCTCTGAGGCCGCGCCCACCGCCCCGACCCCGCGGTCCACAATGCGGATCTCTGTTCCGGTGCGTCACGGTTACCCGGCGGTGCTCCCAGGATCTCGCCGCACAGGGACCACGGAAAATTCGAATATTTGGGCAAAACTAAAGGGGTGCGATTCTGACACTCGTTCCTTCAACAACAAAAATGCCCTTGGTCATGGGAATGCATTTTTGCCGCCTGCTAAAAGTTACGGCTACGGACGAGAAGCCTTCCAAAATCTCAGTAAACACCTTGAAACTTGTTCCAGACTAGTCTTCTTGCCACAGTAGGGGACAGGGGGTTGCACTGGCCAGGAGCGCCATCGTCTGGACACAGCCGCCCTCTTGCCCCGGGGTGGGTGGGGGGACGGACAAAGCAGGGTGGTAGGGGCTGGCTCCGCGACAGACTTCAACGTTAAACCCTTTAACGAAAAAAAAGAAAAACAGACACTGTTGAAAACCAAGATTGCAAACACTGTCTCTAGCTAAAAAACCTAAAGTGGGAATGTGTTCCCCTGTTTGAAAAATGAAGCCCCCTCCACAATCCTGCGGCTTTCACTTCCTTGAACTGAATCGGGCGCGAATTACAATGTCCAGCCTGGAGGCTTTTCACATTCATTATCTCACTGCTCCTCGCTGGCTGGAACTCTAACCGCGCGCTCTCGCATTTTTCCCCGTAATTGCAGCTAGTGAAGGAGCTCCAGTGTCCTCCCCTACACAGCTGTGCGATCTGGTGAGAGGCCGGCAGTCAAAAGCCCGTCCGCATAGTGGAAGATTTTGTAGGATGCACATCAGGCTGTTCTTGCTGGTTCCCCCAGAGTTTGAATACCTTCACTTGTGGGAAGGAGCGCTTTTGAAATCAAATAAGCAAACAAAATACATTTGAGGGAAAAAAAGGAAACAAGCATTCTACTGACTTAAGACATAAGAGTACCTCCGCCCCAAACAAGCCTGTGAGGAGAGCTTGCAAACCCTTAGCAGGCATTGCTACACTCCATTGTGCTGCACTTCTGAGATAAGGTGACCCTAGGGCCCCGAGAATTCCTTACGGATGTGGTCTGAACAGCCCTGGGATTGAGGAGTAGGCAGGAGAGAGAGGGTGAGCTGACCCCCGGCCCCTGCCCCTGCTTGAACACTACTTGACCATGACCTGGTGGGACTTGGGTTTTCAATACTAGACAAGAGGAAAAATGTGAATATTTTAGTAATATAGGGGGACAGAAATATGTATCTAGTTAAATTAATTTTCTTATTTTTATGAACTTGTCTTAATAAAGATTCTGAACATTGCTCCAGTACTAAGAAAATCAGATATTGAATCAGTTGTAAGGATACATATGAGGGAGAGAATCTCTTCCTGTTTGCAAAGGCAAAACAAGTCTCATGTGCAGTAAGTTCAATTACTTTGGAATAGTTAAGGGGGAGTCCTTTATTGGATAGAGTGTAGTGTGCAAGGTTTAAGATTCCAATGGATTTTTAATTAAGTCTCTTTGTAAAAGGCTTCTTAGGAAGCCCTAAATAACTGGAGTGCACAGAAACCCTTTATTTGAGATTTAAAAGCTATTAAGATATCCAATCCAAATAGAAAAAACCTGGGACATTCCCTGAGGAATGACAGACGGCAAGTGAGCAGTTTCTGCTCAGGAATGGGTAATCCTTCTGCGCACGTGAGGGTACTGCCTGTATCTTCAGTTCTCTGATTTGCAGCGGCAATGATGGAAGGTTGCCTTTCATCAAACGTTCTAAGCTCTCTGTTTAACCCTCCAGCACTATAATAATACCTTGCTTGTAACTAGTGAGCCCAGTTTTAAATAAGCATAACATCGTTTTCAAAAGTTCATTAGGAAAATGTTTTCTCATAACAATGTCATTAAATCGATGGGAAAATTGATGCCCAGAGAGGTGAAATAACTTGTCCAAGGTCATGCCAAGGCTTAAATCCAGGCTGGGTTCCCTCTCAGCTTAAGGTCTTTCTTCCATGGCACAACTCCATAAGACAGTGTTTTGCTCTGGAACTTAAAAGTGTGGAGTGTGTGTTCTCTTTTTTGTTGCCGCTGTTCTGGTTTTTGTTTGTTTGTTTTTATTGGGATGCAATTCATATACTTCATATACCATAATATTCACCCTTTAAAGTGTAGAATTCAGTAGTTTTTTGTATATACACAAAGTTGTGCAATCATCATTATCTAATTTCAGAACAATTTCAACACCCCAAAAAGAACCCTCATACTAATCAGTAGTCACTATAATCTGTGTAACCTCCCAGCTCCTATAAACTATGAATCTGCTTTCATTCTCTATGGACTTGCCTATTCTGAACATTTCACAAAAATGGAATCTCTTAATACATGACCTTTGGATCTGGCTTTTTTCCCTTAGCATAAGATTTTCAGGTTCATCAATGTAGTAGGATGGGTCAGTACTTCATTCCTTTTTATGGCTGAATAATATTCCATTGCATAGATAAACTACATTTCATTTACCCATCCATTGGTGGATGCTTGAGTTCTTTCCACTTTTTGACTATTGTGAATAATGCTGCTGTGAACATTTTGGGTTCTCTTTTAGTCCCAAGCAGCCTTGGCCCAAGTTAGACAGGTGGAGGGTCTCTTAGTGCCAGCTCACACCTCCCCTCTCCCCCAGATAGATATGGACAGCCAACCAAGGCCTGTCCCAAGCATTCCAACTTTCTCTGGCCAATGCTTCTCTGAAGCTACTAGATCATTTGTTAAAACTACATGGTACCATTGGTTGATACTCTAATGTATAAGACTAGCGAAATGAGAATTTGATGCAAACTCACTAAGAATGAAAATGTCTTTCAGTTGGAACACAAGCAGAACATTCTCAATTTGTTTCCACACATTTGGAGATATCTACCTCTTCATAGGAAGTTACACAGGAGCCTGTTGGCTGTTTCACCCATCCAGGTCCTGCCCCTCCTGCTGCTCCCATCCCAGCAGCTTAATGAAGGGGGACTTACATTTGACTCAATTCCTGAAAATAAAAACAAGCACAGAACCCAGCCTTACCACTAGTCAGATATGTGACCTTGGGCAAGTTACATAGCCTCTCTGTGTCTCAGTTACTTCACTATAAAATGCAGCTAATCATAGTGCCTCATCGTAGTGTTGTTAGGAAAGTTAAGTGAGATAATGCCTGTAAGCACGTAGCACACTACACACAACAGAGTAGGCATTTGAAAAACACTAGCTATTATTATGATTATTATCCTGAAAGTTTCTGATACTCTGTCTAGACTCTACTCTGTTGCACTTCTATTGAAAACAGGGGCTCTCTGTGATATCAGGAGACTCTGCACCCAGCACACCCAGGCCCCGATTCCTGGCAGAAGCCAACCAATGGGCACTCACCAGCATCCCAAGCCCCTGTGAGTGTGTCATGGAAAGGGACATACAGAGTAACTTGCCTTTTCACTGTGCCCCACCCCCAACCCCAAGATGCTTCACTGACACAGTTTGTATCTTTTCCACAAGAAAGAACAATCAAATTCCTTGACATCGTTTCAGTATGAAAGTAGGAAGGATGGTTGGCCTAGAAATACATGAGATCCCAAGTGCATAGGTGGCTGGGAGAGCTCAGGCAGGAGAATCTGGATTTCAATGGAGCGTGAGGCCAGTCCAGGCTAAGGGAGTTCTAGTTCCAAGTCAAAGGTAGGGCTAGGACTCCAATGGTAAGGCTGAATCTTCAAAGGAACTGAGTAGAGATTTAGGCAGGGATCAAGACATTGGAACTGAGAACCAGCCACGTCACGACATCAGTCAACTCAAGAGCAGTTTGGGAC
>NW_016107588.1:1371497-1373326 GCF_001604975.1 Cebus imitator | reverse complement strand
TTTCACCATGTTGACCAGGATGGTCTCGATCTCTTGACCTCGTGATCCACCCGCCTTGGCCTCCCAAAGTGCTGGGATTACAGGCTTGAGCCACTGCGCCCAGCCTAGATACTGATTTTTTCTTAATCAGACTGCGTCTGGTCACATTTTCTTTACCAACTTGGAGACATCATTCACATTTGTTAAATGAACAGAGAGAATGATTGTCCTCTCCAAGTCTTCCAGGCTTAATTCATCATGGTTAGAACCACTTTATCTTCTCCCTGTGCCTGAGTCATTAGAGAGAGCAGGACACATCCATTTCCTTTAGTGCAATCAGGGGCTCACCAAAATAATTAGCAGCCAGTATTTCCAGGATCTTAGTGTCTGATAAAGACTACAGGTTAGGTGGTTCAAATCAAAGGGTGACCAGGGAGAGAAGAAGTACATTAATTACTTATAGTAACACTTGGACTCGCTTCCCCTTGTACAATTTATCTGCTAATTAGAGCTTAATGAACAATATCCATTTTCTTAGCTTCTCATTCTAGCCAAGGCTGATCACCTGTGGAGTCAATGACTGTCCCTTTTATTAAACATCCTCATGACTTCTCATGCAACAAGCCCTCCTCCACTTGCTGTGAGTTCTGCTTCTGCCCACCCTACTGCAGGACATAGGCCATGGGTACCCATCAAGGCCCAAATCAGTCCTCTTTCTGAGGACCCTGTGGGTCCACTCAGCTCCTAATAACAGCTAACACATATGAATGTGTGATTCCTAGATGTCAGACTGTTCTGAGTGCTTTGCTGATATATCTCATTTAACCCTCACAATAGCCCAATGAAATAGGCACTATTATTATGCTTTACAGATGAAGAAACTGAGGCCCAGAAAGGTTAAGTCACTTAGATAATAAAGTCACACAGATAATAAGTGGTAGAACCATAAGTCTAACTTGGGCAGTCTGGCTCCAGAGTCTGTGCTTTAACCACTGTGCCTCATGACTTATTTGCAGGCCACACATGATTCCTGGCTCTAGAGCATTGGTTCTCAAATTTAGTTCATGACAGAGCAGCCAGGAGTGCTTAGGAAATTGCAGCTTTCTAGGCCTTTCCCTAGAGACAAGGGGAAGACCTTGGCAGGTCTGGATGGGGCCCTGGAATCTGCATGTTTCCCAAGTATCTCAGGCGATTCTCATGCAAGCAGCCCAGGGATCCCTTTAGAGAAATCCTGCTCTTAACTCAGCCCTGCCCCTAGCCCTCAGTAATTTCAGGACGTCTAGGTCTATCATCCAATGACTCCTGCCAAGTTTGCTCCTGAGAGTTTACATACGAGTCCCTGCTGGGACTTTATAAACTTGTTCTAGTATATAAGATCTTGCTTTTACCCTCAGACTAAACCCTACCCTGTATCACAGTCCTGGTGATGGGGTTCCCAGCCTGATGTCTGATAATAACCTGCCCAGCTCACTGAAAATAGGGTGACCAGAGGCCTGACTATGGCCACTTTTCCTGTTGCCAGACTAATTCTGATGGCTTGCCTGAGTAGGATTGCCTATTTATCAAAAAATACAGGATGCTGGCCGGGCACGGTGGCTCACACCTGTAATCCCAGCACTTTGGGAGGCCGAGGCTGGTGGATCATGAGGTCAAGAGATCGAGACCATCCTGGTCAACATGGTGAAACCCCGTCTCTGCTAAAAATACAAAACATTAGCTGGGCATGGTGGCGTGCGCCTGTAGTCCCAGCTACTCAGGAGGCTGAGGCAGGAGAATTGCCTGAACCCAGGAGGCGGAGGTTGCGGTGAGCCGAGATCGCGCCATTGCACTCCAGCCTGGGTAACAAGAGC
>NW_016107588.1:1348677-1370397 GCF_001604975.1 Cebus imitator | reverse complement strand
CTCCCCTATTTCCCCCTAACTGACCCCAGTGTGTAGTGCTCCCCTCCCTGTGTCCATGTGTTCTCACTGTTCAACACCCGCCTATGAGTGAGAACATGCGGTGTTTGATTTTCTGCTCTTGTGTCAGTTTGCTGAGAATGATGGTTCCCAGGTTCATCCATGTCCCTACAAAGGACACAAACTCATTGTTTTTTATGGCTGCATAATATTCCATGGTGTATATGTGCAGTGTGATGATTCCTTAAGGACCTAGAAAAGGTGGGGATTTGTATGCACAGGTACCACCTCTTGAAGCCAGGTATTACTGGAATGGAGAGGAAAGTATGTGAAGGGCCCAAGGGGGAGATGTGTCTGTCTGGAATATTAAAGAAGCAAAAGGACACACTGCAATAAAACACGCTACCAGGACCATTCATTTGGCCGTAGAGTCACCAAAAGACATCATTGGAACTTTCTGTAAGTGGATGCAAATGAGGAAACAATCCCACACTAGCCTGTGTCAAAAAGACTCCAAGGCTTCCCTTATTTTTTTTCACACTGAGGCCAGTGCCAATTTGTAAGACTTAAAGCCCCAGGGAATTAGATTGAACAGATATTGTAATTCCAGTGACACAGGGCCCACAATGAGCCCCCATTTGAAACAAACACCAAAACACTTTCTGAGGCTCCCCTCTGGCACGACTTGCAAGGCTCTGATCTGAGGAGCATCTGATGAAGTGGGTGTCAAAAAGAAGCCCCCTCCTCTCCTGCATCCTGAGATAATTGCCTGCTGACAATTGGCTAGAAGTTCTGGTGCTTCTATCTTCTCTGAAACAAATAGTTCATAGTTAAGTTCCACTTTCTAGTCAAAATTGCCTTACGTGACCAGTATGCTTCTCACCGTCTGCTTTCTGTTCTCACTGTGTGTATTAGTTCGTTTTGTTGCTGATAAAGACCTATCCGAGACTGGAAAGAAAAAGAGGTTTAATTGGACTTAAAGTTCCACATGGCTTGGGAGGCCTCAGAAACATGGTGGGAGGTGAAAGCCTCTTCTTACATGGTGGCGGCAAGAGAAAAATGGGGAAGAGAAAAATGAGGAAGATGCAAAGGTGGAAACTCCATTTACATATGGCTGTTATGTTGAGGTATTTTCCTTCTGTTCTTATTAATAGTTTGTGGAGTGGTTGTTTTTTGTTTGTTTGTTTGTTTGTTTTGTTTTGTTTTATCATCGCAGGGTTGTGAATTTTCCAAATGTTTCTTTCTGCATCAATTGAGATGACCATGTGGGTTTTTTGCTTCATTCTGTTAATGAATATTCCACTGATTGATTTTTGTGTGTTTACCCATCCTTGCATTCTAATAATAAATCCCACTTGATCATGGTGTGTAATCATTTTAATGTGCAATTGAGTTTGGTTTGCTAGTATTTTGTTTATCATTTTGGTATCAATGTTTATAAGGGATATTGGCTTACAGTTTTATTTTCTTGCAGTGTTTTTCTTTGGTTTGGTTATCAGGGTAATCCTGGCCTCATAGGATGAGTTTGGAAGGGTTCTATCCTCTTCAATGTTTTGGAAGAGTTTGAGTAGGATTGGTGTTCATTCTTCTTTAAATGTTTGTTGGCATTCCCCATTGAAGGCTTTTGGTCCTAGACTCTTCTTTGCTGGAAGATTTTTTACTGCTGAGTCAATCAACAGGTCCTCTGGATCTTGTAGTCATGTAGGAGGGGGCAGGTTTACTTTTATTTTACCTTTACCTTGAGGTTATAGCTTTATTTTGGGGTCCCAGTGTATTATGAGGGAAGATCTCCTATTAGACTCTTCCCTCCAGCCTTTGACTTCTGAACCCTTTACCCCATGAGGCTGTCAAATCCTAAGTTCAAGTTTTCCAGGATACCCTCAACAGAAATGTTTTATTCCATGAAACTTTGTGAGTTTTGTTTCCTTAGATTTCAGACTTGTAATTCATTATCTGTTTCAGATTTTTTATGCTTTTAAGATTTTTAAAATATATATTTTGTCTAACTTCTCTGGTTGTTTTCAGCAGATGAGCTGGTCTGGCTAACCTAGCTTGCCCCATTCATAGAATTGAAAGTCTTCAATCCATTATATTCTGGAGTGCATGGTCCAACAGCACTATGTACAGACTTCAAACCATTTCTTTCTCGATTTTTTCAGCATCCCATCTCTCTCTTGTCCTCTGGATCTCCAAATCTTAATTGTCTGTAGAGGTCTTCCACAAAGCTGGTTCCCTCCTCAATAGCACCTTCTTTATATACTCCAGCAGACAGCTCCTTTCATTTCTATTTGTAAGTTACCACTCTTTCATCTGCATTATGCCCTATAAACAGTCACTGAAATCTCTCCACTATGAGACTATCTCATGTTCTCTTTGTGTTCCTTGATTTACACTTTTTCCCTTTTATTATTTTTAGTGGCATCTCAATAGGGCTTAAAGATAAACCTGAGTGCTCAGTGTATCATCTATAAATGGTAGCCTTCTTCACTCTTAAGGCTACTATAACCTGGATTTCATCTCCACCACTTTCTTGAAACTGCCTTTGGCAAGGTCACTCAAAAACCACCTCTTGTAGTCTGGGCGACAGAGCGAGACTCTATTTTGGAGGAAAAAAAAACAAAAAACAAAAAACCTCTATGTTGCTGAATTCAATGAATATTTTCCATTGGTCATCTTCCTTGACATCCCCACCATATGTAAGATTAACCATTCCCTTTTTGAAACACTCTCTTCTCTTTGCTTACATGACAACATACTCTTTTGACTCTCTACTTACCCTCCTGGACATTTATTTTCCAGCTGCTTCTTTTCCTCTCACCAATATGTAAATGGACAACTGAACTCAAGTTTAAAAGACCTGATCTCTATTCTTCATGCTATTCAATGTGAACAAATAGCCTTGACTCTCTAGACTTCAGTACATGAATTATAGAAGCATTTTCAGCTCTAAGTTTTTAGAATTTCATATTTTCGAAGATATTTTCAGGAATGAAAATGATAGTAAATAATTTCTATGAAAGCTTAGTAGGGCCACACCAGTTCTAGCCAAGAATACTTAATGCTCTGTTCTGGAGAAGGAAACTCCCTTAGAGGAGCAAATGCCCTTTGGGGTTTAGCAACTTTCATTTAGCTGTGTGTGATGTGTGACCAAAAGCTTTGTCCTAGATCCCCATCTTGTGTGGGACTGTGGGTTTAGGCAGAAGTATTTAGTAACCTTACCTGGGACCATGTCAAAAAGAGGAGTAGAAAAAGCATCACAGCATCAGTTCTCTCTTTTGATCACAGTGTGATACCCTATTTGACATAGAGATATATTAAGAAGGCCATCTGGAAAAATTAATTCCCAGAAAATGAATTGTATACCTTCAGTACTCTGTAAGAATTATGGAATACATCATTTTATAATTTAGTATCTTGTATAGGATCCAAAATCAAATCACTGTGAAACTTTGATGGTGAGGGTAAAGAAACTGGTTCTTACCCTAGTCTTTTATTGTTGTGTCTAAAGTTCTCAGATACATTGCCATTTTTCACCAGCTGAATATTTCTTATGTGATATTTGATTGTTTGGAAAAAGTGAACATCAGTTTATGCTAAAATTTGAATAAAAGGCATGTTACTCATTTCTGGTAATGATTTTTCAGATAGAGCTAAGAGATAGCCTATACCTGTAGCACTCTCAGGATGACTTAGGCCTGATTTCTAACCCAGCACTCTCCAACTTTCTGTGATGATGGAAGTGCTCTCTATCTCAAATATGGCAGGCACTAGCTGCCTGTAGCTATTGAACACTTGAAATGTGAGTATTACAACTGAGGAAGTGAGATTTTGATTGTATTTAATTATTAATTAATTTAAACTTAGAGTTAAATAACCACATGTGACTCCTGGCTAAAGTAGTAGCATGCAGTTATAGAGAACAGATTTCACTTTTTCTCATCTATGCAATCTTGGAGTCAGAGTGCATATGAAAGTGAAGCAAATGGTTTCCAAGAGCCCTCTTGATTCTAAAGACTGCCCTTCATTCTGCTCCCACTGCCACCCGCTCAGAGAAAAGTCATAAAAAATATTCTGCAAATACCATGGAGCCAAAGAGGAAGTTAGAATGGCAGGACAGGCTGGCTGGTGAAACAAGAGCTTACTCCTGAGTCCATAGCCACGCTAACATTTGTGAGGCCCAGGGCAAGAGAAAAATAAAGGGCCATGTGCTGTATGTCTAAATATTTAAGTTTTAATGGAGTTAACAAGACATTAAATAAAATGTGCTCTATTCTCCTAGCTTTGCAATTGTAACTTCCTAATGACCAGAAAAGTAGGTCCAAATTTAAAATTCTTAGACTCCTCAGAGTTCTACTCTTGAACTTGGATAGTCATCCTTCAACTCTTGGTCGAGGGTACTCCCTTTCTCTTCCCACTCCCACTCTATCCAACACTGTGAGGGGCTCCCTGTACATGCCTGTGGACACCTGAGCATGCACATCCACACTTTGGCCAAACTCCCCACAAACACCCACCACTTGGCCACATCTTGCACATTATCAATGTCTCAGTTCACATTCAGGAAGATGTACCTAAAAGCAGGCTAGGTAAGGGCAGTTTGCACAGGGAATTCTTAGGTCCTGGGCCATTAGAGCACAGTCTAGAAGTGGGGGCAGAGGTATTGGCTCTGGTCTAGAGCAACCTCTTGATCCTTTGGACTCCTTGACCCTGCCATGAGTCATTCACTTTAACAGGTTTTTCTCTGGCCCTCCTCCAGACATGCCACCCTTTAAAGGGCAGGTCGCAGGGCAAGGACTATTCCTGCCTAATGTTAAGTGCAGTTTTACCTGAGTTTAAGACTGTGAAGAGTTATGATAAAACTTACCTTAAATTAGAGATATGGCTTCCACATTGTGCTGTGGAAGAGCTAGACTCGTGGACAATATACCTGACTTACTTTCAAGATGGAGTAACGGATGTGCCCAGAGAAAATCCAAGCCTTGAAGGTGAGGGAGAGTGAGAGGTGGAGGAGGTTGCCTGGTAAGAAAGGGGGGAAAGAAAGAAAAACACTTCAGACACCACCACCATGTCCCTTGCCAGTCTTAACACTCTGCCTGGCCTCAGGGAGAAGAGAGGTGAAAAGTCAGCTGTAGGCAAGGTACAGGTAATGAACACAAGGATTATGGAGAAGTTGTGAGGCCAGCCGAGGCTACCCAGTGCAAATACATAACAAATGCAATCAAGTGATAAGATACGAGGCAGTACTCAGGCAGTGCTAGGTGACAGAAGGATGTAGGGAAGCTGCTAGGAAGTAGGCACCAAGGGAAATTTCTCAGAGCCAGGGACTGGAAAGAAAAGAACACTGCAAGGGCAGGAGTCAGGGCCCTGCATGTGACTTCCCTGGGCCAATTGAAAATTCTGTGTTGGGGTCCCTGGCAAGGAAGGAGCCGTTGGGTGGGGACTAGAAGCCCAGCTGGGAAAATCCAGAGGGCTTGAGAGCTGAGAGGGCCCATGGAGATTGAGAGGGGAGGCTATGCTTCTGGCCCACAGTTCTTGAGAGTGGAGCAGACTCCCTGGGTACAGGGCCCAAGGGGGCATCTGCGTTTATGGGAGGTCACAGCAGAGAAGCAAAGGGGCTCATGCATCTGGCAAGATGAGGGGCTGGGCAGTAAGGTGACGCTGGGAAAGCATAAGAAGCCAGGAGGGGAAATGGGAAAAAGAGGAGACTGAGTCAGGGGAGAAGGGATTAATGTGGCTGTCCCAGTGGAGGGAGGCAGGCCAAGCCTGTGCAGACCAGCCTTCTAGAGAGCTCGTGGGAAGGGCCTGCTCCAGAGCCCTTTTCAGAGGATGGATTCTGAAGCCTGTATGCTCCAATTTTACTTTCTGGATCTACCACATAAGGGTCATGTCAGTTCGGACATGTCCCTTCACCTCTCTTTGCTTCTGTTTCCTCACCTAAAAGAAAGGAATAATGACACAACTAATGCAACAATATGGTATTGTCAGAATGAATAAAGAAAATAATCTTTGGAAAGCTTTCCAAACCAAGCCTGACAAAAGTCAGCTCTCACTAGATGCCAGCTGTTGTAATAAAATATTAGAGTTGGGACACATGTTCCCCCCTACAGCCAGGTTAACTTCCTTTGCACCTCCCTAAGATAACTCACCAGCTGCCATATCAGGACTTAGGCCTGGCCTCCAACCTAGAAATGCTCCTGGGCATTGACTGTGGTAACGCTTTTAGGCACTTTCCATTAACCAAGGTGCACAGGACCCTGTAGTCCTGTGCAAGAGAGAGGTTCACTGTGTTAGCAAAACAAAAGGGAGCATACTCTCACTGGTGACAAGAAACCAAAGGAAGGCTTAGCCGGGTAGGGATGGCATGCGTATGTCATTAAAAAACATCCTCTTGGCCAGTGATCATGTCTAGTGCATTTGGCCTGCATAGGAAAATGGGATGACATGCTCTGATATCTAGAAAACCCCATCCTCTCAGCCCAAAAGCTTCCTAAGCTGATAAGCAACTTCAGCAGTCTCAGGATACAATATCAATGTGCAAAAATCAAAAGCAGTCCTATATACCAACAATAGACAAGCAGAGAGCCAAATCATGAATGAACTCCCATTTACAGTAGCCACAAAAAGAATAAAATACCTAGGAATACAACTAACAAGTGATGTGAAGGACCTCTACAAGGAGAACTACAAATCACTGCTCAAAGAAATCAGAGATGGCATAAACAAATGGAAAAATATTCCATGCTTGTGGATAGGAAGAATCAACATTGTGAAAATGGCCATACTGCCAAAAGTAATTTATAGATTCAATGCTATTCTTATTAAACTACCATTGACATTCTTCACACAATTAGAGGAAACTATTTTAAAATTCATATGGAACCAAAAAAGGGCCTGAATAGCAAAGGCAATCCCAAGCAAAAAGAACAAAGCTGGAGGCATCATGCTACCCGATTTCACACTATACTCAGGGATACAGCAACCAAAACAGCATGGTACTGGTATAATAACAGGCACATAGATCAATGGAACAGAATGGAGAACCCAGAAATAAGACCACACATCTACAACCATCTGATGTTTGACAAACTTGACCAAAACAAGCAATGGGGAAAGGATTGGATTCCCTATATTTAATAAATGGTGCTGGGATAACTGGCCAGCCTTATGCAGAAAATTGAAACTGGACCTCTTCCTTATACCATATACAAAAATCAACTCAAGAAAACTTAAATGTAAAACCCAAAACTATGAAAACCCTAGAAGAAATCTAGCAATGCTATTCATGACGTGGGCAAAGATTTCATGATGAAAATACCAAAAGCAAGCACAACAAAGCAAAAATGAACAAATGAGATCTAATTAAACTAAAGAGCATCTGTATAGCAAAAGAAGTATCAACAGAATAAAGAAATAACCTACAGGATGGGAGAAAAAAATTGTAAACTATGCATCTGACCAAAGTCTAATATCCAGCATCTATAAGGAACTTAAACAAATTTACAAGAAAAAAGAAACCATTAAAAAGTGGGCAAAGAACATGAACAGACAGTTCTCAAAAGAAAACATACATGTGGCCAATCAGCATTTTAAAAAAAAGCTCAACAGCACTGTTCATTAGAAAAATGCAAATCAAAACCACATGAGATACCATCTCACAATAGTCAGAATGACTATTATTAAAAACTCAAAAAAATCACAGATGCTGGCACGGTTCTGGGGAAAAGGGAACATTTTACACTGTTGGTGGGAGTGTAAATTAGTTCAACCATGGTGGAAGATAGTGTGATAATTCATAAAAGACCTACAGACAAAAATACCATTCAGCCCAGTAATCCCATTAATGGGTATATATGAAAAGGAATAGAAATCATTTTATTATAAAGACATGCATGCCTATGTTCATTGCAGCACTATTCCTAATAACAAAGACATGGAATCAACCTAAACACCCATCAATGATAGATTGGATAAAGAAAATGTGGCACATATGGAATATGTACCATGTGGTACCATGAAATACTATGCATCCATTAAAAAGATGGAGACTATATCCTTTGCAGGGACATGGATGGAGCTGGAGGCCATTATCCTTAGCAAACTTACACAGTAACAGAAAATGAAATACCTCATTTTCTCACTTATAAGTGCAAGCTAAATGATGAGAACACATGGACACATAGAGAGGAACAATGCACACTGGGGCCTACTGGAGGGTGGAGGGAGGGAGGAGGGAGAGGTTCAGGAAAAAAATTAATGGGTACTAGGCTTAATACCTAGGTGAGGAAATAAACTGTACAACAAACCCCCACGGCACACGTTTACCTAGGTAACAAACCTGCACATCCTGCACATGTCCCCTGAGCTTCAAATACAAGTTAAAAAAAAATTAAGATGAAATGGGGTCTTAAGGGTGGAGCCCTAATCCAATAGGATTTGTATTCTGAAAAGAAGAGGGAGAGACACTAGAGAGGGAGAGAGACAGAGAGAGAGAGAGAGAGATCTGCATATACAGAGGAAAGATCATGTGAGGAAACAGCAAAAAGTCAGCTGTCTACAAGCCAGAAAGAGAGTCCTCACCAGACACCAACCCTGCTGGCACCCTAATCTTAGACTTTCCAGCCTCCAATCTCCAGAACTGTGAGAAAATAAATTTCTGTTGTCTAAGCGACTTGCTCTATGGTATTTTGTTATGGCAGCACAATCTGACCAATACAAAGAGCATCCTCATAAAACTTCATGTCCACCTGGAAATAAGGTCTTGGCAGATGTTATTATTTATGTGAAGGTGAAGTCATAACAGATTAGATTGGGCCTTAAATTCAATGCCTAGTGTCCTTATAAAAAATACGACGTAAAGATACAGTGACACAGAGACACAGAGGGGAGAACTTCATGTGAAGATGGAAGCACAGAGATTGCAGTAATACAGCTGCAAGGCAAGGAATGCCAAGGACTGATGGCCACCACCAGTAGCTAGGGAGAGGCAAAAAATAATTCTTCCCTGCAGTCTTCAGAAAAAGCATGACCGTGCTGACACCTTAAATTCAGACTTCTGGCCATAGTTAACTAATACAGTAGTAGAGCTCCAAGCTCTTTCTGTTCTTTCTCCTGCCCCACGCTGCTTCTCCCATTAAAATTTGCCTCCATTTCTGAATTCAGAGTCTGTGTTAAGACTTTCTTCTTCCAACAAGATTTTTTTTTTAAGAGACAAGGTCTTGCTATGTTGCCCAGGCCAAATTCCTGGGCTCAAGCAAACCTCCTGCCTCAACCTCCCAAAGTGCTGGGATTACAGGCATGAGTCACCATGCCTGGCCAAGAATTTTTAATGTTCAACTTAATTTTTAATTTTTATTTATTTTTAATTAATTTATTATTTTTATTTATTTTTTTGAGATGAAGTCTCACTCTTGTTGCCCACAGTGGAGTGTATTAGCTCCATATTGGCGCACTGCAACCTCTGCCTCCTGGGTTCAAGTGATTCTCCTGCCTCAGCCTCTTGAGTAGCTGAGGTTACAGGCCTGCACCACCACACCTGGCTAATTTTTCTACTTTTAGTAGAGACGGGATTTCACCATGTTGGCCAGGCTGGTCTTGAATTCCTGACCTCAGGTGATCCACCTGCCTCAGCCTCCCAAAGTGCTAGGATTACTGGCGTGAGCCACTGTACCCCGCAATGTAATTTTTTTTAATCTCATGGATACAATTTCAACAGTCAAGAGAGTGTAACAGGAAACATAGAAACCTTCTTCCTCCCAATCCCCTTGTCGTGCTGCCCCTCCCTAGAAGAGACAGTATTTAGCATTCCATTTGGGTTCCCTCCAGAGGCTGCCCATGCATGGGGGTGAAACAAACCCTTTTTCTTAACCAGCTGATATCTTACTATGCACATTATTAAGTAACTTGCTTCTTTCGCCTACCAAAAAGCCTCTGCTGTCTTCCTTTGGCCATCTAGGAGAAGGCTGTCCCAGGCAGTGCTCCTTACCATGCACCTTAGTGGACAGTCATACTGCATGGATTCAAATCCTGGTTCTACCACTTACTAGTTGCATGATTCTAGGCAATTGCTTAACCTTTCTCCTCCAAGTTGGCTCATCTGGGAAGTGGGTACCAATCTCACAACTTGCTATAAGGATTAAATGAGTTAATGCACACAAAACACTTGGAACAGTGCCTGGTGCAGAGTAAATGCTAGATATCTTGTTTTTGTTAACAGGTATGTGGTATTCCAAACTATGAATGGATCATCATTTATATCTACACAGACATATACAGTGCTTCCAGCTTTTCACTAGTAGTCATCACTTGAATGAACATCTTTGTGTGTGCCCACTTGTATGTGAGTGTCTAGAGGATAAGTTTGTGGGGATTGAGTTGGTTGCGTCAATTTTCACTTTTGATAAGATAGGGAAAAAATCAACCATTGCACAACAGAGATAATATGGTTTTTAGGAAGGTAGAGAGGAACTAGTGGTTGGGTTCATTTGTTTGGGGGTTGTTTCTTGCTGTTCCCCTTCCTCTGTGCTAGAAAGAATGGTAAGAGGAAAGTGTTAAGTGAATAAATAAATTTAGAAAAATACAAAATATTCACAGAATTATGAACTCCTCTTCTAAAAAACAAAAGATGTCAGAAGTCATCCAGGTTAGCCCCTTCTTGTGCAAGTGAGACAACCAAATCTCCGAGAAAGAAAATGAAATGACCCCAGTCACCTGTGCAAGAAATCCAAACAAGTCAATTAAGTTCATTCAGCCCCAAGTCTCTTGCGTGATCCGGGCCCTATGTTGGGGGCTAGAAACATGGGGAAGAACAAAGCAAGGCCCCAGACAGGATCTTCTTTAGGTTTGGCAGAGGTCTGAGGTATAGAGAGAACAGTGATGGAAGGCAAGGACTGGGAGAAGAGCAGGGAACAGAACAAGAAGCTTATGGATGGTTAAGTAAAGACTAAAAATGAAGGCTTTTACTGCTGCGGAGTCTCAAGCTCCCATGGCAAGATATGCAGTTGGGCTTGGTTCCATTTAATAGAACAGGAAAGTAGAAACTCCCTGGAAACTGGAATGTTCCCACCCAATTGTTGTAGAATGAAATTGTCATTTACCAAAAGCCCAGGAGTTTGCCTTCCTATCTCAGGCATTGTGGGGGTTCAAAGAGCGATGAGGCTTTTTTTTTTAAGTGATGAAGACATTGCACTTCTGAAAATCACAGGGAAGAAAAAGGCTCAAGAATATAAATAATTAGATACAGTCCGTAGAGCTGTGTTAAGGGCACAAACATTCCAACTTCTGAGTCCTTTAAGATTTACACACACACAGACACACACACATACACCCTACACACACTGACCAAGCAGGGCATGCTTAATTATATAAACACAAATGAGTTGGATGCAGTAAAGCAGAAAACAGGTAAGTTTTGGATTTTTTATACACTTATCCAATGAAGGCTTAAGGAAAGTTGCAGTGAAGAGATGTTCTCAGAGAAAAGATTTCCATCCTTTGTGGAGAGAATATTACATCTGAGGCAGTCCCCAGGGCTGTCTGAATTACAGATGCTCCTGAATAAGAATGAAAGCTCTATGTTCATTCTGTCTCCCCCCAGCCTGCCCCCAGCACTTTAATTATAGAGTAGTGGGAAGATTGTCTCTCTTGCTCTCTGAAAATGACTTGCAAACAAGCCAAATCATCTTAACAGGTGAAGCCCCTAGAACTGGTTGCTGCCCTGTGGGGGTGGTGATGAGACTTCCTAAAAGATTTTTCTGACTTGGAAATGAACTGATTTGAAAGTCGTATAAAATGCAACTGTGCTTGCTTATACATTGACTGAATCATCTGTGCTGACGAGAACATAATGACACAGTCACGACTTGCTGAGCTGTGTGCCTCTGGTACTCTCTACAAAACATGGAAGGGACCTCTGGGAAAAGACTTCCTTTGGGGTATTTGCAATCCTCTATCCTGCCACCCTCCACCCATTGTATTCCCACCCTGTTCTCCAGCAGAAATGTTGCTCTCCCAAATGTAGTCATTCTGTGTGCCAATTATTCCTAACATGATTTCTATGTTCACATTTTCTCAGGATAAAAACGGGTCCAAGAAAAGCGGAGGTTTTTTAATCCATGGCCCACGACCTGTTTAGCAGCAGCAGGCCCCCTGAATGCCACATTTCTGATTCTCAACAGAGTTCACAATTCCCAGATGCTTAAGAGTTCATGCTTTAAGGGATCTGAGAAGGTACTGAGGGAGTGGTGGCCTGTTATTTTGGGCAGAAGCCCAGGAGGGGTTAGCAGCCAAGTTTAGTCACACCTGAAAACGTCTGAACAGCCCCCAGCCTACGTCTGGGCACCCCCAAAGATACAAATGGAAAATAACTGAGCAAATGAGCCCACTAGTTAAACAACAGCACCCCCAGCATGTAGAACGGTGCAAGCAGTGCAAAGAGCAATTCCTCCGCAAGCAGTTAGGATGCTGGAGCCCTGGAAAAGTACTGGTTTCCAGGCAGCACCAGCAGTGATTCATTATGAGGTGACCAGTTATGCCTGCCTTCTACCAACCTCCCAGGGACATGAATAGCCAAGGGCGTTGTGCTGCATATTTGTGCCAGGAGAACTCTAGACTAGAAATCAGAATTCTGGAATTCAAGTCCTGGCTCTGCCTTTAACTAGCCTTGTAATTCTGGGCAAATCACTTCCCACTTTAGGGCAGTTATCTGTTCTAATGTAAAGCATTGCTTTCAAGCCTTAATGGATATTACTCAGTTTTCTTATTCTCACATCTATCCACTCCTTTATTCTTTCATGTTTCCATAAATGTTTTTTGAGTCACTAATATATGCCAGTAATTAGGTGGCCAAGACCCTGGTTACCGTCTTCATGCTCATGCTGAATTTATAGATTCAATTTTTTCTCCTTATCCTTTCCTAAACATCCTCTTTCCAGACAGGAGAGGTCTAATTAGGCTAACTCCTTGCACACAAAAAATTCCAAGACCAGGTGCGGAGGCTCACATCTGTAATCCTAACACTTAGGGAGACCGATGTGGGAGGATTACTTAAGTGCAGGAGTTTGAGACCAGCCTGGGCAACTTAGCGAGACACTGTCTCTACAAAAGATTAAAAACAAAAATAGCTGGGCATGTTGGCGTATGCCTGTAGTCCCAGGTACTTGGGAAATTGAAGTAGGAGGATCACTTGAGCCTAGAAGGTTGAGACCACATTGATA
The DNA here is from genome assembly GCF_001604975.1 of Cebus imitator. Classification (NCBI taxonomy): domain Eukaryota; kingdom Metazoa; phylum Chordata; class Mammalia; order Primates; family Cebidae; genus Cebus; species Cebus imitator. The sequence goes on along the minus strand of NW_016107588.1, from coordinate 1,357,189 downwards.
GCACCACTGCACTCCAGCCTGGATGACAGAGTGAGACCCTGCCTCAAAAAANAAAAAAAAAAAAAAAAAAAAATCCAGCCCCCATCATCGCCCCTGCTCTCCCTGTGCTCTTGCTAGACACTGTCATACCTACCTGCCTCAATATACAAATGAAGAGGCCAAGATTCAGATGGAGGTAGAGACTTGTCCCGGGATGATCCAGTGGGTCGCTTCTCACAGCTCCTGGGTGCCCGCATGGAATTGTTGGAGAATCCATTTATGTGATTTTAAATCTGTATAATGGACCTTAGAGAAAGTTTCAGCATAAAGAGGAATAACCAGTGGCCCAGACCTCCTTCCTCAGTGACCACTGGCAAAGAGGAAATAAAATAGGGTAGCTTAGGTGCTAGAAGGTATCCTAGGAAGCCAGGCTGAATCATTCTGAGAGTGGGGATAGGAGTGGAAAGAGATTTGCCCTTTAAAATGCAGAGATGGGGGAACAGGCCACCTGGGACCCTATGGCAGGGCAAGCCTTGGCTGCAACGAAAGAACTAAGATCCAGCAAGATTCAATCTCAGAGCTGGTGCAAACTGAGGCAGTTGGTTAGGGAGAGTATGTCATTCTCAGTGAAGGAGCGCCCTCTAGTGTCCATAGTGACCTTGGCACCATTGAAGAATTTAGAAATAGCACACAATCCCAGTAACCAGATGAGACTCAACTTGCTACCTTTCCTTGATTGTAGCCAAATTTTCCCTCCAACACATAGATAGTTTCAAATAAGGAAACGCAGTTAATCGTGAGGCGAATTTGTGAATTTCCAGGAATTATGAGCATAGGTCTGAGTCTGAAGCCTGAAGGGGTGCAGATATCACCCATAGGCCAACCTATGCTCTGGAATATTCTTAATAGGTGCAGGTGTCATGCACACGTGTGCATGTTATTTTTCTTTACAATGTAATTTTTAACATATTTTTTAGATAATTGAGTTATACTTATTTCAAAAAGCTTGGAAAACATAAATCTCTGGCCTTGAAGAAGTAACGGAATCTGGAATTACTCGTCCACCATAAGCAACTAGAAGTTGGACACAATATATTAAAGAACTAGACAAGAGGCAACACACGTGGCATCATAGATAAGGAAAGAAATGAGATAATCCTAGACCTTGGAGCAGGGAGGAGTGACTCAAGCAGAGCAAAGAAGTTTCCCTGAGTTGAAGAATTACAGACCAAAGTTCAAGGAGGCTGAAGTAGCTAAAATGTGTAGGACAGGCTATCAGAGATGAGGCCACTGCATGGAGAAAAAACTCCAGAAATCTGACATGGGCTCTCCTTGGGTCTTTACTGAGTGCTAGGATAAGCAAAGAACAACTGGAAAGTTTTAACAGAACTATGCTCAGAGTTCACACAAGACTGGCAAGCATTCAAGTTCTGGCCCACAGGAGTAAAGAATCCTCAGTGATTATCTAGGTCATTCAATGGAGACCCCAGAGGGATCATACGTTAGTAATAGATCTGAGGCATCCCTGGAGTAAAGGCTAGTCTGCACCTCCTGTAGCAAAGCTTAAAAACAAAACGTAAAGAGATGGAACAGAGCGACAAGTAATTTGCTTCTCTGTCAAAACAAAGTCCCACCGTTTTGGAAGAAGAAAATTAAATCACTCAGCGATGTAACATTTACAATGTCCAGAATCCAATCAAAAAATCATCAGATACACCAAGAAGCGATAAAATGTGAACCAAATGGAACTTTCAGTGCAGAAAAATATAGTATCGGAAATGAAAAATTCACTGTATAGGAGTAACACTAATTAGACATTACAGAAGAAAAGATCAGTAAACTTCCAAACATAACAATTAAATATATATGAGATAAAGTACAGAGAGGAGAAAAGACTGAAAATAATAAACAGAATCTCAGTGATCTAGGGGACTCAGAAGGGGGTGCAGAAAAAATATTCAAATAAATAATGCCCAAACTTTTTCAAAATGTATTGTAAGCTATAAACCCACAGATCAAAAGCTCAACAAACTCCAAGGCAACTAAACACATAGAAAAACACAACAAGGCACATCAAAATTAAAATGTTGAAAAATAATAAATCTGGAGGCATCACACTCTGACCTCAAAATACACTAAAAAGCTATAGTAACAAAAACTGCATAGTACTGGCATAAAAACAGACACATAGACCAATAGAACAGAATCCAGAAACAAATTCATATACTTACATTCAACTGATTTTCAACAAAGATGCCAAGAGCATTCAATAAGAAAATGATGTCTCTTCAATAAATGGTGCTGAGAAAACTGGCTATCTATATACAGAAAAATGAAACTAGTCCCCTATATTTCATTATATAAAATATTAAATAAAAATAGATTGAACACTTAAATGTAATGCTTAAAACTATGAAACTACCAGAAGAAAACTTTGGAGAAATACTTCAGGACACTGGTCTGGGCAAAGATTTTGGGTGGTAAGACCTCAAAAACACGGGCAACAAAAACAAAAATAAACAAATGGAACTTAGTTAAACTAAAATCTTCAGGACAGCAAATGAAATAATCAACAGAGTAGAGACAACCTGTTGAATGGGATAAAATATTTGCAAAATATCCATCTGATATGAGACTAATAATGTCCAGAAAATACAAGAAACTCAACAGGAGAAAAAACAATTCCATTAAAACTGGGCAAATGACATGAATAGATATTTCTCAGAAGAAGACACACAAATGGACAACAGATATATGAAAAATGCTCAACATCACTAATTATCATAGAAATGCAAATCAAAACCATCATGAGATATCATCTTACCCCATTCATAATGGCTACTATTAAAAAGACAAAAAATAACAGACATGGGAGAGAATGTGGAAAAAGGGGAACTCATACATTGTTACTGGGAATGTAAACTAAAACAGCCACTATGGAAAACATTATGAAGGTTTCTCAAAAAATGAAAAATAGAATTACCATTTGATCCAGCAATCCCACTGCTGGGTATTCACCCAAAGGAAAAGAAATTAATATAACAAAGGGATTGCAACACTATTCACAAGAGCAAAGATACACGGAATCAACCACGAATGGATAAATCAATAAAGAAAATGTGGTACATATACGCAATGGAATACTATTTGACCATAAAAAGGATGAAATCCTGTCCTTTGTAGCATCATGGATGGAACTGGAGGTCATTATCTTAAGTGAAATAATCCAGGCACAATAAGACAAATATCACGTCTGGGAACTGAATTTGATCATATAGAGAATGGAAAGAGAGATAACAGACACCAGTAAGGGTGAGTAGGGGAAGAAGGGAGGATAAAGAAAAGTAGGTTAAAGAGTAAATTCATACAGTAAGATGGAATAAATTCAATGGTTGATAGCAGTGTAGGGTGACTGATATGGTTTGGCTGTGTCCCCACCCAAAATCTCACCTTGAATTTTAATCCCCACGTGTCAAGGAGGAACCAGGTGGAGGATTAATTAGATCATGGAGGCAGTTTCCCCCATGCTGTTCTCATGATCGTGAATGAGTCTCATGGATCTGACGGTTTTATAAGTGTCTGGCATTTACCCTGTTTGCACTCACTCCATCCTGCCACCCTGTGAAGAAGGTGCCTGATTCTCCTTTCTCTTCTGTCATGATTGCAACTTTCCGGAGGCCTCCCCGGCCATGCTGAAGTGTGAGTCAATTAAACCCCTTTTCTAAAATATAAATTACCCAGTGTTGGGTATTTCTTCATAGCAGTGTGAGAACAGACTAATCCAGTGACAATACTTCACAAAAATGCTGCACCCTAAATTACACCCTAAGTACCCTGACCTTATCACTACACATTATATACATGTAACAAAATTTCACATTTACAGCATGAATTTATTTTAAAATAAGAAATCAAATTGCTGAAAACCACTGACAAAGAGAAAAATATGTCTATTTAAATTCAGAGGAGAGAAACACACTTTATTTGTATAGCAAAGTTAACTCAATTTGGAACTTCAAGCTAAATGTGAAAGCTAAAACTAAAAAACTTCTAGAATAAAATATCAAAAATCATTATGATGATTGGGTTGGCATAGACTATTTTTAGATAGAAAACAAAAAACACAAATCATCCAAACAAAAGTGCAGTGGACTTTGTTAACATTTTAAAACTTCTGTTTTTTAAAGATTCCATCAAGCAGGGTTAGCCACAGAATGGTACTAAACATTTGTAATACACATATCTAACAAAGAACTAGATGATATAAAGAACCCTTGTAACTCAATAAAAATAAGATAAATAACAGTTTCTAAATGAGGGAGATATTTGAACAGACACTCACCAAAATATGCATGCAAATTTCCAATTCACACATGAAAAGCTGATCAACATAGTCATCAAATAAATGTAAATAAAAGCCTCAAGATGCCATTACCCACCTACTAGAAAAGCTAATTTTTTTAAGTTTATAATATCAGGTATTAGCAAGAATTTAAAGCAACTTGCATCTTTCGTGCATTGCTGTTGGGAAAGCAAAACCATGCAAACACATCAAAAGCTAAATGTACAGTTGCCATGCTACTGAGCATTTCCACTTTTAGCTGCTTACTTGAGACATGGAAACATATGTCCACACAAAGGCTCTTACATCAATATTCATAGCAGCTTAGCCATAAGAGCCAAAAACTAGAAACAACCCAGTGTCACCCATGGAAGAATAGAGAAAAATGAATGGAATCCTACTCAGCCATATGTAGGAATTAACTATAGATAAATATAAAAACATGAATGAATCCCAGAAATCTTATGCTGAGTTGGGGGTAAAAAACCTTACACAAAAATTACTTATTGTATGACTACAATTATTTGAAATTTTAGAAAAGGATAAAACTAGTATATGCTTGGAAAAAAAATCAGAGTGGTGGGTTTTTTTTGTTTTTTTGTTTTGTTTTGTTTTGTTTTGTTTTGTTTTGTTTTGTTTTGTTTTGTTTTTCCCAGGGGAGAAACGTGGGGATTTACTGAGAAGAGACATGAGGGAACTTTGGGGATGACGAAAATATTATATGATTTGATAGTAATTACTCAGGTGTATACATTTGTCAAAACTCACAGAAATGTGCACCTAGAGTAGATGCACTTTATGTGAGGTATATCACAAACAGGTTTTTTTAAATCTCAATTATATTAAAGACCTACATTTGGAAAGCAAAAGTTTAAAACCAGAAGAAAAAAGTCTAGATTATCTTCAGGATCGTAGGGTAGAGCAGAATTTCTGGCGAAAAGGCAAAAAACCCAAGTCATAATATTTATGATGTATATGATATTTAAACTTTTTATGTCCAGAATGTATATCTTGTACCTATCAAACATAAAAAGACAAATTACTCAGCAGAAAATGGGCAATGAATATGAAAACAAAGTTCACAAAAGAAGAAATCCCGATGATAAACAGGAACTTTAGTTCTCCCAATCTGTGGGGTGGTATGTTTTTGTCCAGGAGAGCTACATGGCCATGTGAATGGTTAAACAAACTGTCGTACGTCCATACCGTCGCTGGAATACACATGGAATACTACTTTAAACAAGGGAATGACCTATTGATACAACAATTTGGATCAATCTCAAGGGCATATGCTGAGTGGAAAACAATTTATAACTATTTATATCTGTAAAATCGAATGTATGCATAATCCAAGACTGAGTAATTCAGCTTCTAAATAGATACCCAATAGAAATATGTGTATCATATACACAAGAGTGTTCATAGTATTATTTGTAATAGTAATTGGAAACAATCAAAATGCTCATCAATCATAGAATGTATATATAAATGATGTATATGTAAACTACAAATACACATAATACCATAAATCAACGTCACAAACACAATGTTGAAGAAAATATGTGAGACCCAAAGAAATATATACTGTAGGACGTCATTTATAAAACCTTCAAAAACAAGAAAATTAATCTGCAATGTTAGAATTCTAGACAGTGTTTAAAGCTGGAAAGGAAAGAGAAGTGCTATTGAGGAGGTGAATATGGAGTGTTGTCCATGTTCTAGTTCAGGACCTGGATGGTGGCTACACAAGCATGTTCATTTCATGATAATTTGTATAGTTTTCTATGTCTGTTTTAGTTTGATACAAAAGTTTAAAATGTGAATCATTAGTAAATGATTTGGAGCCATTTGATCTGTTTGCTTCTGATCAATTCTAGGGGTTAATACCAGAGCCAGAGACTATCCAGACAAGGTTTTAAGGATAGGCACCAGGTTGATTTCATGTCTTTGCTATTGTGAAGAGTACAGGTGTCTTTTTGGTAGAACAATTTCTTTTCCTTTGGGCATATACCCAGTAGGGGGATTGCTGAGTCAAATGGTAATTCGATTTTTAATTCTTTAAGAAATCTTCAAATTGATTTCCAGAGTGGTTGAACTAATTTGCATTCCCACCAACAGTGTGTGTTAGCTTTTGTCTGCATCCTTGCCAACATCTGTTATTTTTTTATTTTTTTAATAGTAGCTATTCTGACTGGTATGAGATGGTATCTCACTGTGGTTTTGATTTCCACTTCTCTGATTAGTGATGTTGAGCATTTTTTAATGTTTGTTGCATGCGTATATGTTTTCTTTTGTGAGGTGTCTATTCATTTCCTTTGCCCACTTTTTAATGAGGTTTTTTTAAAATTAATTTGTTTAAGTTTCTTATAGACTCTGGATATTAGCCTTTTGTCAGATGCATAGTTTGCACATACTTTATCTCATTCTGTAGGTTGCCTATTTACTCCCTCTATAGTTTCTTTTGCTGAGCAAAAGCTCTTTACTTTAATTCGGTCCTAATTGTCTATTTTTGTTTTTGTTGCATTTGCTTTTGAGGACTTAGTCATAAATTAGTTGCCTCTGAAATTACTAAGCTACCTTTGTTAAGCCTCTAAAAATTGAAAGAGCACACTGTCCATTTAAAATTTGATTGATTTCGCTTACCTCTCATGATCTAGAGAGCTATAAGAGCTTTAAGGTTCCTGGCAAAAAAAAAAAAATTGAAGATTTAATTTTGTAAGTTCTGAACAAAAATAATAAAGGTGTTTATCTCCAAGTAAATCCAATTCAATTAATAACTCGAGTTGGTTTCAGGTCTTTTCCTTCAGGTATTGAGGAAAAATCATGATATGAGTACAAAGTTTTTATGTTCAGGAAAGATTGGCCTTGTGCTTAAGGAAATTATATTGACTGGGATTTCTCTCAGACTACTTTAGTTGCATTTACCATTATTAAAATTAAATGACATTCACTTGTATTAAGCAGTCATAATAAAAATGTGAGGCTTTCTAGTGATATTTGGTCCCAAGCCTTTTATCACCATCAGACCTTCATATATGTGCTTGAAAACAAAATCAGGTGTTTCAGTGCTTTGAAGATTCTAGTGGTAAAAATTACTGAATCAGTTGTCAGTACTGTATCTAGAAACCCATCATGGAAATGTGTGGTGATACTCTTTAAAAAGAGCTGAAAAGAAAATATTCTGTGCCTGTTCTTACTTTGTCCCTGGTTTGTTGGATAATATTTGAGTGAAAGGAACTTATAGTCACACTGAATTCCAAAACTCATACTTGCATTTACCATTTTTTAAATGATGAAGAGAAAAATTAGTTGTCTTACTTAGATATGTTTGCCATAGGACTTATAACATTTCTGATGCTTTTGGTTACAGTTCTGTCACTAAAATGTTACCAGTTAGACATGTGCAAGGAGTTTTTTTTTTTTTTTTTTACAGAGTCTCAGAGTCTCACCCTGTCACCCAGGCTGGAGTGCAGTGGGGTGATGTCAGCTCACTGCAACCTCTGCCTCCCAGACTGAAGCGATTCTCCTGCCTCCGCCTCCGAAGTAGCTGAGATTACAGACATGCACCACCACCAAGCCTGGCTCATTGTTCTATTTTTTTAGTAGAGACAGGGTTTTGCCATGTTGGCCAGACTGGTCTTAAACTCCTAACCTCATGTGATCCATCTGCCTCAGCCTCCCAAAGTGCTGGAATTACATGCATGAGCCACTTGTGCCCAGACAATATAATATTTTTTAGTAACTCTGTGCATGAAACAAGGTTTGTGTATATACAACAATCGGAAAGCAAAGGTGTCACTATCTCAGCCATCCATGTGGACAATGCGTGGTTGTTTGTCATCCATTATTCCTGACTCTGAATTTATATGCTACCAATAAGCAATCACTTTCTTACACTTATTGGTACACAAGTACTTAACAGTAAAAAATATGATGTATCATTCACACAGGGAAAACATAATGTGTTCAGGTAACTAAGCAGCACAGTAGCACCACTAGAATACCTGTGTCAGCTGTTCAACAACAGCAACAAGATATGATACCACATTTTCAATCTCCACCTATGATGCTGTGTTTCCATTAAAATGGGTACTGTACTATATATTTTATTTCTTAGGTGAGAAGAAACATCACAAGCAGTGGAGAAACCAGGAGGTAGGCCCTCTAGGGATGAGGAGACATTCTGCTGGA
>NW_016107588.1:1341770-1346990 GCF_001604975.1 Cebus imitator | reverse complement strand
TAAGCAAAAAGAACAAAGCAGGAGGCATCACACTACCGGACTTCAAACTATGCTAAAAGGCTACAGTAATCAAAACAGCATGGTACTGGTACCAAAACAGAGATATAGACCAATGGAACAGAACAGAGGCCTCGGAGGCAACACAACATATCTACAACCATCTGATCTTTGATAAACCTGACAAAAACAAGCAATGGGGAAATGCTTCCCTGTTTAATAAATGGATGACTTTTTAAAGTGTTTCATCCAGAGTGATTTCTCTCATTAACAACAGTTTTTGTTTTAGAAATCTCTATTTGATTTTATAAAGTGACATGATTTCTTCTCTGTTATGAATGCATACTGTTCTGGTCCTCTAATAAGCCCATCACACATTTCGCCATATCATTTTCACCATATCATCTAAAGGCACTTTTTCTGCAGTGTTAATCATGTCATCTTCATTACTATGATCATATCACCTTTATTCAGAACCATGTTGACTCTTCCACCACTGATTAATGAATGAAAAAGTGGAGCCTCATTGTCTAATTCAAAAACTTCTTTGACACCCACTTCTTACAGACAGACTTTGCAGGTATATTTTTTGTGTCTGTAAGGAGGTCAGGCATTTTTTTTTCTCACTTGACATATAAAATTCTTGAGTCACCACCTTGTTCATCCTTATGGAGCATAATCACAGGCCAGAGGTTGTGCCATGCATGTACAACTGTGTCCTTAGTCACTGTTTTCCAAGCATTAGTAACAGCATATATACAGTATCATTTATGCTAAACTCCTTTTGAATACCTTCCACATCCATACCTTTCTTCAGTGCTGCTAGCATGCTCTTCAATAAAGTTTTTTTAAATATTTACCCTTCAGTAATCTAAGAATATCCCAGTCACATGGCTGAGTTAATAGAGTCACATTTGGGGGAAGTAAATGGTATAAACATTATTTTTTATGAGAATTTCAGCTGAGGAATGAGAAAAACAGTTGTCAAGGAATAAGTAAATCCTGCAAAACCCTGTCCAGGTTTCCTGAAGTGAGCACAAGCCGCTGGTACAAATTGTGAAACCAATCAGAAAAGACGTCACTGATGATCCATGCTTTTTTGTTAGCATAATAATGGACTTAAAAGAAATTCACTCCTTGAAAACAAGAAAAATGCAAGCTTTTGCCTACCACAGTAAACTTACACTTATGTGTGCCTGTGGCATTAGCCCATTCTAGCACAGTTATTCTATTCTTGGCATCTTTAATTTCTGTAGGGGCTGTCTCCTCCGCTGTAGCCAGTCTATTTCTGGGGCAGCAGTTTGATGTGCTGCATGCAGTAACTACTAGACACCAAATCACAATATTTTAATTTGTGGCATGTTAAAGAGAATGATAGAACTTTCCGCAGTATTAGTAAATTGAGGCACTAATTTCTAAATGTTCTTGTTTTATGTCTCTAAATGTTTCATTAAATATTGGCTCCTGTTTTTAGCATAAATGCATATACTATACTTGATAATTTATACTGTAGATAGAAACTTATTTTACAAAAAGTAGTCTGTCTGCATGTTACATGTAGAGTGCCCCTTTATTGTAATATTTTCGATATTGCTTTTAAAGTCTTTTGATGATCACTTTGGTTAAATGAATAAGTGTTATTTTACAATGACCTGTTATTCTGCTTTAACAAAACATTTTAAGCCTTTTAATGTCTTTGATAAGCAACTTATTAACTAATCCTTATGCTGTTAAGTTACAGGGCTTTGACTCCTGCGTCTGAAAAAGGCACCAGCTAAATCTTTAACATTGACGCCAATCAAAGCATCATCTTTAGACCCAGGAGAAGGCAACAATCAAAGTGAACTGCTTTCATGAGACACAGGGCCGCAAATTAAAACTAGCCAATCCCTCTAGGCCCATGGACTATAGCAGTAGCGGGGGCAGGTACATGAGATTGTAAGGGCCAGTTCTGACAGATAAGATTAATTATGTATGTTCTTTTGTGATTGTTGTATGTGTCCTTTTGTAACCTTAAAAAGATGTCACTGTTCTTGGCCAATGCTGAAGATACAACTCAGCTTGGGAGGCCAGGGAACTGGGCTTCCATTCTCAAATAGCACAGGAAATTCCTTTGAGTCATAAGCAATTCTATAACCTTAATACAGCTACATCCTGGAATCTGAGAAATGATGAAAGGGGAGGCAAGATGGCTGACTAGATGCAGCTAGGAGGAACATCTGCCACCGAGGGACAAAGACACTAGTAAGACTGGCACACTCTGAGATCATAGAAGGAAGGCATTGAGAGGGAGGACACAGATGCTGGGCTGAAGGGGGAGGAAATTGGGAACCGTGCACAAGACTACTGTACACCAGAATTCGTTCCTGACCCCCAATGACTGCTGGCGAAGGGGTAAGTTGTACAGACGAGGAACAACCCACTCTCTCAGTGGACTTCCAGAATCCTGGTAGCAGGACATCCCATAACTGGCATAGACACTTAAGCTGGCAGGGAGAACTGCTTAGAGAATTGATAGGGGCAGAACTCCGTCTGTACAGAGCCCAGAGAGTTTGGTACTGGAACATCTGCAAGGGAGCATGGCTACAGATGTCCATCCCCCAAAGCACTTACTATGCTCCCTTCAGAGATTCCGGCTTTAGGGGAACTGTTGGACCCAAACAGAGCAGGGCAATCTTGCCCATGAGACAGGGCTAGTCTGACCTGAGCAACTTTCTGTTTGCTGTCCTCTCCCAAGGACCCAACCTGTAAGCCTGCTTGCAGTGAAGCCTCAGATGCCCAACCAGGGTGTCACATCGTAGCTTCTGTTCTGGCATACCACACCTGACCATCAGAGAGCTCCAGCAAAGTGGCCCCTGCCGACATGCACCAGCACACCCGCATCCCTCCCCCGCTGCAGCCTCCCATGTGCCACTTTGCTGGCATGCACTCACGTATGGCCACATCTCCCATTGCATTGCTGGTGTACAGGTGGATGGACAGACCTTGCCTCTCTTTCTGCATCAGCTCCTGGGTGCAACGTGCACCTCATGGTGCCATTGCTGCTGACAGGAATGCACCCATTCCCCTGCCACTGTGCCACCTTGCCACCATTGCTAGCGCAGACCCACACCATTGGCCCTACCCCCCATCCCATGCCACCACCACCACTGGTGTGGATGTGTGCACAAAGGTTGGCAGCCCTACACCTGCCAGCACCCATTCCCCCACACTGACACTGCCATGGGTGCAAATGGGCACATGGACCCCTGTTTCCAGGTCTCCCCACTGCTGGCTGCCACTGCTGCTGCTGCCAATGACTGCAAGGAAGATGGTAGTCCCAGGCTCATCTGTATCCCACCTCAGCCAATGAGCATGCACACCACTGCACTGCTGCTGCTGCTGTAGTACATTGGAATGTGCACAGATCTCACTGCTACCACCCACTGAAGCGCTTTGGCTGACACCAACCTTTGGAGTCCTGTGGCCAGTGGCCTGGGAACACCTTGGCCCCCCCAGGCACAACAGGGTCCCAACATTGAAGGACCAATGAATAAACCTGGGGCCCAATACCAGCCCTCCAGAGTTAGAGCACACAGTCCAGGAGTGCTGAGCCAAGCGTCGACTTCACACACACACAAAAGAAAATGTAAAAGAAATGAAGCTAGTCTATTGAATCTATCTTATATCACAATTAAACACCCAATAGTATAAAAAAAAATCCAAAGGACAGCAATGTTGAAGATTGTAGGGACATCAGCCCACAATGGTTCATCAGATAAGAAAGAACCAGTGCAAGAACTCTAGCAACTCAAAAAGTCAAAAGTATCTTCCTACATCCAAATGACTGCACTAGTTCCCCCGAAATGGTTCCTCACCAGGTTGAAATGGATAAAATGACAGACATATAATTCCAAATATTGACAGGAATGAAGATCATTGAGATTCAGCAGAAAGTCAAAACCCGATCCAAGGATCCTAAGGAAAACAATAAAACAGTACAGGAAATGAAAGATGAAATTACTGTTATAAGAAAGAATCGGCATGGTGACTCATGACTGTAATCCCAGCACTTTGGGGGACCAAGGCAGGTGGCGCCTGAGGTCAGGAGTTTGAGACCAGCCTGGCCAACATGGTGAAACCATGTACTAAAAATACAAAAAAATTAGCCGGGTATGGTGGCAGGTGTCTGTAGTTTCAGTCACTCAGGAGGCTGAGGCAGGAGAATCACTTGAACCCGGGAGGCAGAGGTTGCAGTGAGCCAAAATTGCACCACTGCACTCCAGCCTAGGTGACAGAGCGAGACTGCATCTCAAAAAGAGAGAAAGAGAGAGAATCAAACTGAGCTAACAGAGCAGGATAACTCACTTCAAGAATTTCAGAATACAATCAGTGGAATTGACCAAACTGAGGAAAGAATCTCATAACTTGAAGACCAGTTATCTGAAACAACTCAGTCAGACAAAAATAAACAAATAATAATGAACAAAAACCTCTGAAAAATATGGGCTCATGTAAAGAGAGCAAATATATGACCCATTGGCATCCCTGAAACAGAGGTAGCAACTTGGAAAACTTCAGCATATCATCCTTGAAAATTTCCCCAACTTTGCTGCAGAGGCCAACATTCAAATTCAGGAAATGCAGAGAACTCCTATGAGATACTACACAAGACTGCCATTCAAAAGACCATTGTCCTCACATTCTCCAGGGCTGAAATGAAAGAAAAAATGTTAAAGGCAGCTACAGAGAAGGGGCAGGTCACCTGCAAAGGGAACCCCATCAGGCTAACAGTGGACCTTTCATCAGAAACCCTAAAAGCCAGAAGAGAATGGGGACCTATATTCAGCATTCTTAAAGAAAAAAATTTCCAACCAAGAATTTCACATCCGGCCAAACTAAGCTTCATATGTGAAGAATAAATAAGATCCTTTTCATGTAAGCAAATAATAAGGGATTTCATTACCACCAGAACTGCCGTTCAAGAGGTCCTGAAGGGAGTGCTGAACATGGAAAGGAAAGACCATTACTGGCCACTACAAAAACACACTTCAGTACACAGACCAGTGACACTATAAAACAACTACAAAAATAAGTCTGCTTAGTAATCAGCTAACAACATAATGATAGGAACAAATCCACACAGATCAATACTAACCTTGAATATAAACACAGTAAATGCCCAATTAAGAAGAATAGAGTGGCAAGCTGGATAAAAAAGCAAGATCCTTTTTGTTTCTTTTA
>NW_016107588.1:1310438-1340500 GCF_001604975.1 Cebus imitator | reverse complement strand
AAAAAAAAAAAAGCCAGAACCAGACAGATTCACAGTTGAATTCTGCCAGATGTATAAAGAAGAGCTGATAACATTCCTATTGAAACTATTCCAAACAAATCAAGGAGAGACACCTCCCTAACTCATTTTATGAGGACAGCCAGAATCATCCTGATACAGAAACCTGGCAGAGATACAACACAAAAAGAAAACATTAGGCCATTATCCTTGATGAACATAGATGCAAGTATCTCCAGCCAAACAACAGCAAACTGAATCCAGCAGCACATCAAAAAGCTAATCCACCACAATCAAGTAGGCTTTATCCTTGGGATGCAAGGTTGGCTTAACTTACACAAATCTATAGATGTGATTCATCACATAAACAGAACTAAAGACAAAAACCACCTGATTATCTCAATAGATGCAGAAAAGGCTTTTGAAAATTTTCAATGTCTGTTCATGTTAAAAAAAAAAAAAAAAAACCTTCAACAAATGAGGCATCAATGGAACATACTTCAAAATAATAAGAGCCATCTATGAAAAAATTCACAACCAACATCATACTAAATGGGCAAAAGCAAGAAACAGTCCCCTTAAAAACTGGTAAAAGACAAGGATGCCCTACTCACCATTCCTATTCAACATAATACTGGAAGCCCTAGTCAGAACAATCAGGCAAGAGAAAGATATAAAAGGCATCCAAATAGGAGGAGAGGAAGTAAAATTATCTCTCTTTGCAGCTGATATGATTTTACAGCAAGAAAACTCCATAGTCTCCACCCAGAAACTCCCATATCTGATAAATAACCTCAGCAAGGTTTCAAGATACAAAATCGATGTACAAAAATCAGTAGCATGTCTATACATCAACAACATCCAAGAAGAGAGTCAGATCAAAGACACAATCCCATTCCCAATTGCCACAAAAGAATAAAATACCTAGGAATACAGCTAACAAGGGAAGTGAAGGACCTCTTCAAGGAGAACTACAAACCACTGCTCAAAGAAATCAGAGATGACACAAAAAAATGCAAAAATATTCCATGCTCATGGTTAGGAACCATCAATATTGTCAAAATGGCCATACTACCTAAAGCAATTTATAGATTCAATGTTATTCCTATCAAACTACCACTGACATTCTTCACAGAATTAGAAAACAAAATTTAAAATTCATATGGAACCAAAAAAGAACTCAAATAGCCAAGGCAATCCTAGGCAAATAGAAAAAACCTGGAGGCATCACATTACCCGACTGCAAACTATACTACAGCGCTACAGTAATCAAAACAGCATGGTACTGGTACAAAAGCAAACACATAGACCAATAGAACAGAATAGACAACACAGAAATAATGCCACACACCTACAACCATCTGATCTTTGACAAACCTGACAAAAACAAGCAATGGGAAAAGGACTCCCTATTCAATAAAGATACTGGGATAACTGGATAGCCATATGCAGAAGATTGAAACTGGACACCTTCCTGACACCATATACAAAAATCAACTCAAGATGGATTAAAGACTTAAATGTAAGACCTCAAACTATAAAATCCCTGAAAGGTAATGCAGGAAATACCATTCTGGACATAATGCCCAGCAAAGATTTCATGATAAAGATGCCAAAGGCAAGTGCAATAAAAACAAAAATGAACAAATGGGACCTAATAAAGCTAAAGAGATTCTGCACAGCAAAAGAAACTATCAACATAGTAAACAGACAACCTACAGAATGGGAGAACATTTTTCAAACTATGAATCCAACAGAAGTCTAATAGCCAGAATCTATCAGGATTTTAAACAAATTAACAAGAAAAAATGAACAACGTCATAAAAAAGTGGGAAAGGACATGAATAGACACTTCTCAAAAGGAGACATACAAATGGCCAACAAGCATATGAAAAAATGCTTAACATCACTAATTATTAGAGAGATGCAATCAAAAGGGCAATGAGATACCATCTCACACCAGTCAGAGGGGATGTTAATAAAAAGTCAAAAAAATAACATGCTGGCGAGGTTGTGGAGAAAACGGAACACTTTTACACTGTTGGTGGGAGTGTAAATTAGTTCAGCCATTGTGGAAAGCAGTTTGGTGATTTCTTAAAGAACTTAAAACAGAATTACCATTCAACTCAGCAATCTCATTACTAGGTATATACCCAAAGGAATATAAATTATTCTATCATAAAGACACATGCACATGTATGTGTGTTGAAGCGTTATTCACAACAGCCACTGGGTGGAATCAACCTAAATGCCCATCAATGAAGGACTGGATTAAAAAAAGTGGTACATATACACTCTGGAATACTACACAACCACAAAAAGAATGAGATTATGTCCTTTGCAGCAACATAGATGACACTGGTGAACTAATGCAGAAACAGAAAACCAAATACCACATGTTATCCCTTATAAGTGGGAGGTAAACATTGAGAACACATAGACACAAAGAAGAGAACAGCAGACTCTGGGATCTACTTGAGGGTAGAGGGTGAGAGAAAGGTGAGGGTTGAAAAAATACCTATTAGATGCTATATTTTTTACCTGAGTGATAAAATAATTTGTACTCTAAACCACCATGACATGCAATTTACCTATGTAACAACCCTGCACACATATCCCTGAACCTAAAATAAAAGATTAAAAAAAAAAAAACCTAACAAGCCCCAAGGCTGGTGTGCAATTGACCCATAAACACCTCCCACTATCGATAAAGCTGAGGAGCAGGATTGCCCTTCTTTCCCTCCTTTCCACACACCTCTCAGACAGTTGTTCTGACTTCATTTTGTCTTCATGTGTGTCCTTGATTTGGAGAGGAGCAGATGAAGAGAGGAAGATGAGCAAAACAAAGATGATAAATGAAAGGTCCGGAATCAATTAAAAACACAATGAGATACCACCATGCTTCTGCAAGAATGGCCATTTTTAAAAAGTCAGAGAACAATAAACGTTGGCGTGAATGTAGTAAAAGAGTAATGGTTATACACTACTAAAAGTAGATCTGCCCATTCAATGCAATAATCCCACTATTGGGTATATACCCAAATAAAAAGAAGTCATTCTATCAAAAAGACACCTGCACTTGACTGTATAAAGGCAGCACAACTCATAATTGCAAAGATATGGAGCCAATTTAAGTGACCATTAACCAATGAGTGAATAACAAAAAGTAGTATATATGCACCCTGGAATACTACTTGGCAATAAAAAGAATGAAATAATGTCTTTTGCAGCAACTTGGATAGAGCTGGATGCTCTAATTCTAAGTGAAGTAACCCAGGAATGGAAAACCAAATACTTTCTATTCTTACTTATAAGTAGGAGCTAAGGTATGGGTACGCAAAGGCATGCTGAGTGGTATCATGGACTATGGAGGCTCAGAAGCAGGGCAAAAAGTAAAAAAACTAAATATTAGGCGCAGTGTACACTATCAAGGTGACAAGTGCACTGAAATCTCAAACTTCACCACTGTACAGTTCATCCATGTAACCAAAAACCAGGTGTACCTCAAAAGCTGTTGAAACTTTTTTTAATTTTTAGAAAGTTTTTTTTTAAAAAAGAAAGTACCAGAATCTAGAGACTCCTGCTTCACAAATCCTCACAACTTCTTAGCAATCCTTTTAAATTTAGATGTAATAAGAGTTAAACATGAAATAAATAATTGATAAAATGATTAAATTCTTCCACTGATTATGTGGAAGTAAAAAAAAAATAATTTTTTTAAGAAGCTGAGAGAGGACATCATGTGGTTGTCTGGGGGAAGAGCATTTAAAACAAAGGGAATAGCCCGTGCAAGCACCCTAATGTTGGAGGCTGCCAAGACGGTTCAAGAAGGCAAAGAGGTCAGGTTAGTAGGAGCACAGTAGCATAGGGAAAAGTGGTAGAAGACGTGGTCAGGAGAATATTGGGAAGCCATATCGCATAGAAGTTTTTTGTTTGTTGTTTGTTTGTTTTGTTTTGTTTTGTTTGAGACGGAGTCTCGCTCTGTGGCCCAGGCTGGAGTGCAGTGGTGCAATCTCGGCTCACTGCAACATCTGCCTCCTGGGTTCAAGTAATTCTCTGCCTCAGCCTCCCGAGTAGCTGTTATTACAGGTGCTCGCCACCACACCTGGCTAATTTTTGTATTTTTAGTAGATAAAGAGTTTCACCATGTTGGCCAGGCTGGTCTTGAACTATTGACCTCATGATCCACCCACCTTGGCCTCCCAAAGTGCTGGGATTACAGGCATGAGTCAACGCACCCGGCCACATAGGGCTTTTTAGGTCATCATAAGGACTTTGGCTTTTACTTGGACTGTGATGGGGAGACATTGGGAGTTTCTAAGCAGAAGAGTGATATAACCTGAGTTATGTTTCAACAGGATCATTATGCCTGCTCTTTTGAGAATGACTTAAAAGAGTGTTTTAATTAACAAACAAACCTAAGCATTTCAGTGGTTTAATTCACTTTAGCAGTCCAACATGAGCATTCCAGGTTTGTAGATGGTCTTCCACATAGTTATTCGAGAAACCAAATTCTTTTGATTTTGTGGTTCGGTTCTGCCACCCACTAGGGTCCAAAGATTTTTATCCTACAGGGTTTCTCACCTTCAGCACTATTGACATTTTGAGCTGGATAATTCTTTGTTTGGGGGAGCTGTGCTGGATACTGTAGGATGTTTAGCAGTATCCTGGCCATTGCCCACTAAATGCCAGTAGCACATCCCATCCCCAAGTCATGAAAATGAAAAGTGTCTCCGGGCATTGCCAAATGTCCCCTGGCAGGGGTGGGGCAAAATCCCTCTAAGTTTTGAGCCACAGAAGTAGAGGAAGAAGAAATAAGAAACACCTGCTTCTTAGCCGCCTTGATCCAAATGTTTTTCTTCTTTCTTATTACTAGTTATCTTATTTTCTTATTACTTATAAATAAGATAATGGTCATCTTAATTTATATGACATATATTATTTCTGCTGATATCCCAATGGTGAGAACAAGTCATATGGTCCCACCTGAATAGACAAGAACTTGAGAAATAGTCCTGTCTGGACATCCACTTCCCAGCAACAGCTCCCTACCATAGAAGGAGTTCCAATCTTAGTGGCCAGTTAGCTACAGGAGCCCAAAGGAGAAGCAATTAGCTATTGCAATGATCCATATGGGAGATGGTGGTTTCTCAAACCAGGAGGATAGCAGCATGGTAGTGAGAAGTGACTGTGCTCTGAATGTTTTCTGATGGTAGAGCTGACCTGAATTGCTGATGGATTAGAGGTAGGGCATGAGATGAGGAGCAGAATCAACAATGTCTTAAAAGTTTTGAGTCTGACCCAATGAAGGAATGGAATTGCCATTTACTGAGGCAAGGGAAACAGCAGGAAGAGCAGGTTGAGGGGAAGATATGTCAGGAGCTCTTTTGGGTCATGCACAGTTGTTTGAGATAAAGTGTTGAATATCTGAGTGGAGATGCTAAGTAGGCAGTAAGATAAGGGTCTTGACTGGGTTGGAGATACAAATCTGGGAGTCAACAAAATAGTAAGTGTATTTAAAGGCATGAGACAAGGCAGGAACATCAAGGCCGTGAGTGAGGACACAAAAGAGAAGTTCCCTCCTCAGAAGTTCCCTTGTATCACTGCTCTGCTTAAAGCCTCCCAGTGGCTTCCCTGGGCAATTAGATTGAATCTAAATTCCTTACTATGATGTATTAGTTTCCTGAGGCTGCTGTAAAAACTACCACAAACTCAGTGGCTTAAAACAACACAGATTTATTATCTCACAGTTCTGGAGGTGAGCAGAAGTCTGAGGGTACTCAACTGGTTTCTCTGCTCTGAGTCTCACGAGGCCAAAATCAAGGGGTTGGTGGGCTGGACTCTTATCAGGAAGCTCTGGGAAGAATCTGCTTCCAAGGTCATTCAGGTTGTTGCCAGAATACATTTCCTTGCTGTTGTAAGACTGAGGTGCCCATTTTCCTGCTGACTATCAGGCAGGAACTACCCTTAGCTCCTAGAGACTGCTCTCTGGTCCTTGACTATGGTCCCTACAACTCAGAGCCAGTAATGATATGTCCAGTCACTCTCACACTTTGAATCTCTCTGACTTCTACTGCATCTCTTCTGACTCCAGCCAGAAAAAGTCTTTGCTTTAAGGGTTCACGTGACAAGACTGAACTCACTTGGTTAATCCAGGATTAGTTTCCCTATGTTAAGGCCTGTAACCTTAATCACCTCAGCAACGTCCCCTTTGCTATGTTACTTAACATATTCATAGGTTCCAGGAATTAAGGTGTGGGCATCTTGTGGGGAAGCCATTATTTGGCCATCACCTCTCTGACCTCATCTCCCTTTCTTCTCCTCATTCTCTCCACCCAGCTACACTAGCTTTCTTGCCATCCCTCTAACATGTGAAGTTTGTTCCTGCCTCAGCACTTTTATTACTACTATTTCCTGAACCTGGAATGCTCTATCCACAGATCATCACATGACTGCCTCCTTCACATCATCCAAGTCTCTCTTCAAACACCACCTCCTCAAGAGACATCATCCTTGACCGTCCTGTTGGCAGTAGCTCAGCCATCCTTTCATGCTCTCCAGGACAGTACTCTGCCCTTTAACCTCATAGCACTCATAACAGTCTTTCATTCGAGCATCCTGTGAAGTTGCTTCTTCTTGGCCTGTGGCCCCCTGCAGACCACAGGCTTCCTGATGGCCTAGACCTTGTCCGATTTGTTCACCCCTAGATTCCCAGCCACTGGCATAGTGCCTAACACAAAGAAAGCAATCAAGCCAGGTGCCTGTGGTCCCAGCTCCTCTGAAGACTGAGGCAGAAGGATGACTTGAGCCCAGTAGTTCGAAGGTGCAGTGAACTGAGATAGTGCCACTGGACTTCAGCCTGGGTAACAGAGCGAAAGCCTGTCTCAAAATTAAAGACAGAGCGCCAGGCACGATGGCTCACGCCTGTAATCCCAGCACTTTGGGAGGCCGAGGCAGGTGGATCACGAGGTCAGGAGTTTGAGACTAGCCTGGCCAACATGACGAAACCCACCTCTACTAAAAATACAAAAAATTAGCTGGGCATGGTGGTGCCCACCTGTAATCCCAGCTACTCGTGAGGCTGAGGCAGGAGAATTGCTTGAACCTGTTGGGCAGAGGTTGCAGTGAGCTGAGATTGCACCACTGCACTCCACCCTGGGTGACAGAGCAAGACTCTGTCTTAAAAATAAGTCAATAAATTAATTGATTAATTAAAAAGAGAGAGGAAAAGAAAATAAAAAGAATGCAATTAAATATTTGTTGAATTAATAAAAGTGGGAGATCTGGGGCAGGGTGGACTTGCCTGGATGATCCTAGAGGGCCTAAAGTAAAACAGAAAGTGGGGGTGGTCACTTACTTATGGTTGTGTTGTATAGGCTGCAAGACAGGTAAGAAAGGTTGAGCCTAGATAGATGCTGAGGACAATGTACTTGCTAACCCTTCAGTGAGTCAGTGGCAGAGTTGGAGTTGAGCACTAATCCTTTGTCTCCCAGCTGCCTGCTCTGTGCATGGAAGCTGGCTGCTTAAAAAAAAAAAAAAAAGAAAGAAAAATAGCACCAGTTTCCTCTGGGTTACCCTAAAGTAGCTTCATGTTTGACATGATGGAGCAAACCAGGCCTTGCTCCTCATCTACAAGCCCACGAAGACATTTTCTGTTTTCTGCAATCGACTCTCTGCAGTGAGTCCTGGGTTTGAATTCTGTATTAGCGCTCTCTAGAGGGACAGAACTAATAGGTTAGTGCATATATGAAAGGGAACTTATAAAGGAATATTGACTCACATGATCACAAGGTGGAGTCCCACAATAGGACATCTGCAAGCTGACAAGCAAGGAAGTCAGTCTGAGTCCCAAAACCTCAAAAGTAGGGAAGCCAACAGTGCAGCCTTCCATCTGTGGTTGAAGGTCCCAGAGTCCAAAAGCTGGAGAACTTGGAGTCTGATGTTCGAGAGCAGGAAGCATCCAGCATGGGAAAAAGATGGAAGCCGGAAGACTAAGCCAATCTAGTTATTCCACATTCCTCGGCCTGCTTTTATCCTAGCCACACTGGCAGCTGATTGGATGGTGACCACACAGATTAAGGATGGGTCTACCTTTCCCAGCCCACTGACTCAAATGTTAATCTCCTTTGGCAACACCCTCACAGACACACCCAGGATCAATACTTTGCATCCATCAATCCAGTCAAGTTGACATTCATTATTAACCATCACGGCCACTTCCTAGCTGTGTGTCTCACTTAGAGAGAGGTCCTCCCTCTCTCCATCCTAGGTCAGCCCCTTCCCTGGATTCTGTTTCCCATGATCTTCAGAGTTTCAGCACCTCACGTATCCCCTCTCACCTTTCTTTCTCTCCAGTCTTTCCATTTACTTCCTCTTCTCTGGGTGGCAATGTTGTGTACATTGGCTAAGAGCCCAGACTCTGGTGACATCTGCTTAGGATCAGAACCTAGTTTGCCACATATTAGCTCTGCAACCTAGGCTAGGTTGCTTTATCTCTCTGAGCCTGTTTCCTCAGCTGTAAACTCGGGTTAATAATTGCGTCTACCTACCTCACAGGGTCAGTGAGGATCAAATAAGATAACACATGAACAGTTTTTAAAATAAAGTCAGCCACATGATTTGTTATGGTCACTGGCCTCATCACATTAGCACAAGACAACCCTGTTGGTCACATCCTTACAAAAAATGTCTTCCCTCAACTCTACGTGTCCCTCCAGCTGCCCCCACCTTGTGTCAGCAAAACTCTTCCAAGTAATAGTCTAGACTCCTTCTCTCCACTTCTATTTTTTTTTTTTTTTTTTGAGACAGAGTTTCGTTCTTGCTCTTGTTGCCCAGGCTGGACTGCAATGGTGCGATCTCAGCTCACCACAACCTCCGCCTCCCGAGTTAAAGTGATCCTCATGCCTCAGTATCCCTAGTAGCTGGGATTATAGGCATGCACCACCATACCCAGCTAATTTTGTATTTTTAGTAGAGATGGGGTTTCTCCATGTTAGCCAGGCTGGTCTTGAACTCCCGACCTCACGTGATCCGCCCGCCTTGGCTTCCCAAAGTGCTGGGATTACAGGCAGGAGCCACCACGCCAGGCCTCCTTCTCTCCACCATGCTCGGCCTCCTTCTATCCACTTCTGTTCCACCCTTTCTTTCCCGAAATCTCTCCAGTCGGGCTGCAAAGCTCATTGCTCCATCAAAACAACTTTTTTCAAGGCCATCAACAACTTCCACCTAGCCAAATCTCAGGGACTCATTTCAATTCTCACCTTCCTTACTCTCAGCAGCACTGGGCATAGTAAATGCTTTCTTCTGGAAACACTCTCTTTTCTCTGCTTACAGATTCCCACATAGTCCTAATTGGTCTCCTATGTCTCTGACTACTCCTTCTTACTCTGTTTTCTGGGCTTTCCTTTCTCCATGGGTCCCTCATATGTTAGTGTTTCTTAGGAACTGTATTAGATCATTTTGTGTTGCTATACAGGAATACCTGAGGCTGGGTAATTTGTAAAGAAAAGAGGTTTATTTGGCTTATGGTTCTGCAGGCTGCACAAGCATGACACCACCATCTGCTCAGCTTCTGGAGAGGCCCCAGGAAATTTTACTCATCGTAGAAGGTGAAGGGAAAACAGGTGTAGTGTCACATGGCAAGAGAGGGAGCAAGAGAGAAAAGGGGGAGGTCCTCAGCTGCCCTTAACAACCAGCTCTCATGTGAACTCAAAGTGAGCACTCACTAATATCTAGAAGGAAGGCACCAAGCCATTCATGAGGGATCCACTCCCATTGACCCAGACTCCTCTCACCAAGTCCCACCTCCAACATTGGGGATCACATTTCAAAATGCGATTTGGAGAGGACAAATGTCCAAACCAAATAAGGACCCCAGTCCTCTCCTCTGATATTTTCTCCTTTGGTGATGTAATTGACAAATTGGTACAAATCATGGGCAGAGTTCAAGAAGTGGTGCTTTGCTTCAGATCTGAGAAGAGTGGTGAGGTCCAGCACCATTAAAAAGGCCATCCTTCCTACACTGCACTGCAGTTTCATCTTTGACATAAGTCAATTGAAATGTATTGGATCAGTCTCTGGACTCTCTGTTCTGTTCCATTGTTCAGGAATATTTTTTATATCCTTGTGACAATAACACACTGACTAAATTACTGAGGCTTTATAAATCTTGATATAAGGTGGTGTAAGTGCCCCCAGTTTTGTTATTCTTCAGGATTGTCTTACATATTCTCAGCCCTTTGCATCTCCATATAAATTTCATAATCAGCTTATCAGTTTACAGACAACAACCTACTGTTATCTTTATTGGAGTCACATTGGGCCTGTAGACCAATTTTGGGAGAATTAACATCTAAACAATATTGACTCTTTCAATCCATGAACATGATATATATCTCCATTTCTCCAGATTTTTTAAAATGTCTATCAGCAATGCCCTGTAGTATTCATTGTGAAGATTGTGTACATCCTCTGTTATTCTAAATTCTACATAATTGATGCTTTTGTTGCAATTGTCAATTTTATCATGTAAATTTTTTTCTATTTGTTGCTGGTCTATATAAATGATGTTGCCTATTAATTCTAAACATTTATTTGTGGATATTTTTGGATTTTTTATGTCTGCTCAAAATTCTGTATCCAAATGTTACTAGAGACACTGCTATGGTACAGGAGTCTTTGCTACCTCCCATATCCCAGTGTGTTCTGTGCATGTTATACCATTTGTGAGAACCTCCTGTGGAATGGAAATTGAGCCTTTGAGATCTGCCCCTGGGCTTCTCACATGAGAAGACCAAATAAAATGTTTAAATATATAAATAAAGCCTGTAACAAGTACACATTACTTGTCAAAAACTGCTCTAATGGAGCATCACCCTTAGTCCTTTGCATTTACGAATTAATTTAATTTCCTTAACATGCTTGTGAGGTAGATACTAATATAATCTCCTCGAACAGATGGGAAACTGAAGCACAGAGAAAGCAAACAGTTTTCCCAAGGTCACAGCATATTAGTCACTAAGTGTTTCACCATTGCACTATTCGATTGCCCCTGATCTATAAAATCAAACTCCTCTTAGGCCTGGTTCTCTCAACTGGAGGCTTTCTCTATCTCCTCATCCTGAAACTTGGCTCTTTGCAAGCCATCAGTCCACACACAGTTTGACTAGCACCCCTCGCCTCAGGCTGCTTTGAGGTTAAAGGATGAGGAAAGTCAGGGAAAGCTTCATGAAGGAAGTGAGCTGGATTTTAAAAATCAGTAAAAGTTGGGCATGTAAAGTGGAACTGGGCACAGTGGCTCACACTGTAATCCCAGCAATTTGGGAAGCTGAGGCGAATGGATTGCTTGAGCTCAGGAGTTTGAGACCAGCCTGTGCAACATGGAAAAATCCCATGTGGTGGTTAATATTGAGTGCCAACTTGACTGGATTGAAGAATGCAAAGTATTGTTTCTGGGTGTGTCTCTGAGGGTGTTGCCGAAGGAGATGAACATTTGAGTCAGTGGACTGGGAGAAGCAGACCTATTCTCAATCTGGGTGGGCACCATCCAATCAGCTACCAGCGTGGCTAGGATAAAAGCAGGCAGAAGAAAGTGGAAGAAGCTGACTGTCTGAGTCTTCTGACCATCATCTTTTTCCTGTATTGGATGCTTCCTGCTCTCGAACAACAGACTCCAAGTTCTTTGGCATTTGGATTCATGGACTTACACCAGTGGTTGGCCAGGGCTCTCAGGCCTTCAGCCACAGACGGAAGGCTGCACTGTTGGCTTCCCTACTTTTGAGATTTTGGGACTAAAAGACTGGCTTCTTTGTTCCTCAGGTTGCAGATGGCCTGCTGTGGGACTTCACCTTGTGATCGTGTGAGTCAATACTCCTTAATAAACTCCCCTTCATATATACATATCTCCTATTCTGTCCCTCAAGAGACCTCTGATTAATACATCCTGTCTCTACAAAAAAAATATAAAAATTAGCCAAGCATGGTGTAGTCCCAGCTACTCAGGAGGCTGAGGTGGGAAGATCACCTGAGCTTGGGAAGTGGAGACTACAGTGAGGCAAGATCGGACCACTGCACTACAGTTTGGGTGACAGAGGGACATCTTGTCTCAAAAAAAAAAGTGTAGTGGGAGGCAGCCTCAAAGACATGGAGAAGAAACCTACAGGCATACATAATATGGGTTTCAGTCTAGGATTGGTGGGAAGCAGGGTGTTCACATCAGTTATGGTTATTTTTAAATAACACACCAATATTATTTTTGCCTTTAGTGCTTTCATTAAAACAACCACATTTATTGCCATTGATACTAAAGTCATTTGAAAAATATTCCATGTTTGTATTGTTTAG
Organism: Cebus imitator; assembly: GCF_001604975.1. Taxonomy (NCBI): domain Eukaryota; kingdom Metazoa; phylum Chordata; class Mammalia; order Primates; family Cebidae; genus Cebus; species Cebus imitator. The sequence continues at coordinate 1,328,161 of NW_016107588.1, read as the reverse complement.
CCACTGCAAAGGTGACATTTCTTCAACTGTATTATAACAACCTTCAACTACTAATGGAAATAGTTGAGTGTATTTGTGTTGTAGAACTATGGAAATTTAATTTGCTACTGCCTCCCTCCATCCCACTGTGATTGGGTCTGGTCTCACAGCTTCCCATCAATTAACCACATCATAGCAGAAGGCCGGGAAGCTTATCAACAAGTTCTCAGAAAAGTCAGCTTTTAATTTCTTTGCTTGGGAACAAAGACTTTCAATAGAGTGATTGGAGATGGGGCTGGAGTGGTAATAGGATAGAAAAGATCAAGAACTGCTGCCTTAAAAAAGCAGGCAGATGACACTAAAAGCATAAGCAACAAAGAAAAAACAAATTAATTGGACTTCATCAAAACTAAAACTTTTCGTGCATCACTGTCAAGAAAGTGAAAACAAAGCACATAGAATAGAAGAAAATATTCATAAATCACATATCTGAAAAGATCTACTATTCAGACTACATAAAGAAGCATTACAACTCAGCCATAAAAAGACAAACAACCCAATTAAAAATTGGGCAAAGGTTCTGAATAGACAATTCTCCAAAGAAGATATACAAATGGCCAATAAATACAAGAAAACATGCTCCACATTACTAGTCGTTAGGGAAATGCAAATGAAAACCACAATGAGATACCTCTTCACACACACTGTGATGGCTATAATTTTTTTTAAATTTGGAAGATAAATGTTGGTGAGAATGTACAGAAATTGGAACACTCATACGTTACTGATGGGAATGCAAAATTGTGTAGCTGCTGTGAAAATGTTTGGCAGTTCCCTAAAAAGGTGAACATAGAGTGCTACCATAAGACTTAGCAATTTCAATCCTAGGTATATACCCAAAAGAAAGGAAAAAATATGTCCACACAAAAACTTTAATATGAATATTTATAGCAGCATAAGATCTTTCAAGTGGAAACAATCCAGATGTCCACCAACTGAAGAATGGAAAAACAAAATCTGTTATATCCATATATCCACACATTGGAATATTATTCAGCCATAAAAAGGAATGATGGTCTGATATATACTACAACGTAGATGAACCTTTAAAACATTAAGCTAAGTAAAAGAAGCAAGACACAAAAGGCCACATATTGTATGGGTTGTATAAAATGTCCATTTATATAAAATGTCCAGAGTCAGCAAATCCAGAGAGACAGAAAGAAGACTAGTGGTTCTCAGGGCTGGAGGGATGAGAGGAATGAAGGGCAACTGCTAAAGAATATAGTTTTTCTTTCAAAAATAAACTAATGAAATAAACTAATAAAATCTTCTGCACAGCAAAGGAAGCAATCAACAAAATGAAAAGGCAACTTATGGAATAGGAGAAAATATTTGCAAGCCATATAACTGATAAGGGGTAAATATCCAAAATACACAAGGAACTGATACAACTAAAGAACAAAAAAAGCAAATAAACTGATTTAAAAATAGGCAAAAGACTTGAATATACCTTTCTCAAAAGAAGACATATAAATGGCCAACGGGTATTAAAAAGGTGTTCAACATCATTAATTGTCAAGGAAATGCAAATCAAAGCTGCAAAAAGATATAACCTCACATCTGTTAGAATGGCAGTTATTTAAAACAAAACCAAAGATAACAAATGCTGGCAAAGATGCGGAGAAAAGGGAATCCTTATACACAATCAGTAGGAATGGATATTGGTAAAGCGATTACGGAAAAAAGTATGGAGTTTCCTCAAAAAACTAAAAAGATAACTACCCTATGATTCAGGAATCATAGTTCTGGATATGTATCCAAAAGAAAGGAAACCAAGACCAAGGCACAGTGGCCCACATCTTTAATCCTAGTTACTTGGGAGACCAAGGCAGGCGGCTCTCTTGAGTCTAGGAGTTTGAGGCTGCAGTGAGCTATGATCAGACTTCTGCACTTCAGCTTGAGTGACAGAGAAAGACCCCATCTTTAACTACAAAACAAAACAAAATACCACAAGCAAGAGAGAGAAAATCAGTACATTGTAGAGATATTGGTGCTTTTATTTTCATTGCAGCCTTATCACAATAGCCAAGATATGAAAACAACCTAAATGTCCGTGGGTGAATGAATGGATAAAGGAAGTATACATAGTACATACACACAGTGGAATATTATTCAGCCTTTAAAAAAAGAAGGAAATCCTGTCGTTTGTACCAACACAGATGAACCTGGAGGGCATTTTGTTCAGTAAAATAAGTCAGGCAGATAAAGACAAATGCTGCATGATCTCACTTATATGTGGAATCTAAAACAGTCAAACGTTTACAAGCAGAGAGTAGGGGGAAGAGGGAAATCGGGAAGTGATGATCAAAGGGTACAATGTTTTAGTTATGCAAGATAAATAAGTTCTGGAGGTCTACTATACTATGTTGGAAAAGACTAGATCTTACATTAGGTGTTATTACCACACACCCAAAAATAATAATAAAGAGGGCAGGAGGAAACTTTGGGAGGTGATGGATATATTTATGGTCTTAATAATGGTGATGGTTTCACAGTTGTATACTTATCCCCAAACTCCTTGAGATGTACACATTAAATATGCACAACTTTTAACGCAATATACCTGAATAAAGTGCCCAAGAAAATAAAATGTTCCAAAATTGATAGTGGTAATGGTTGCACAAATGTGAATATACTTCAGAGACCACTGGATTGTACCCTTTGGAAGAGTGAATTTTGTGGTGTGTGAATTATTTCTCAATAAAGCTGCTATTTTTTAAAATGCAATCAAAGCTACAGCAAGATATTTCAGATTCCTGAACCCATTGGAATGATTTTTTTTCGATTTGCTTCCCTGGAATATTGTCATCATAGCAGTAACCTGCTTATTCTCCTAGCCCTCACTACCCAGGCCTGTAAGCCAGGCTCCGTTCTCTGATGATTTTGCCACCACTGTTTGCTAATTTCCCAAAAAATCTGCTTTCACCTGCTGAAAGGATCCCACTCTGCCCTGCCCTTCATGATATTAGCGTAATTCCTGCTATCTGCTTGTCTGCTTTTTTTTTTTTTTTTTTTTTTTTTGAGACAGAGTCTCACTGTTGTCCAAGTCAGAGTGCAGTGGCACCATCTCAGCTCACTGCAATCTCCATTTCCCGGGTTCAAGTGATTCTCCTGCCTCAGCTTCCCAAGTAGCTGGGACTACAGGCGCCCACCACCATGCCTGGTTAATTTTTGTACTTTTAGTAGAGCCGGGATTTCACCATATTGGCCAGGCTGGTCTTGAACACCTGACCTTGTGATCCACCCGCCTCAGCCTCCCAAAATGCTGGGATTACAGGCATGAGTCACCACTCCTGGCCTCCCCTCTTTGATCACCCTAACCAATGGCAAAGGAAAGCCCATAGTTACCGGTTGTATGAATATTTCCAGATATTTAACTCTCAAAGTCTATTTCTTTGGGGGTTTCTCACACTTCAATTTGTTATCCTCTTATCAGCAGCTCCAGCTACAAGGGCCTTCATTATATACTAATTGCCAGTGCCAATTGTCCTTATTTTTTATATTAAAAATCCATTTATAAACACATTTCAGCAGCTCCACCACCTCAACATCATTACTAATTTAATCTCCCTCCTCTTTTATTAGCATGGCATGGGGCTAACCAGAGCAGGAGGCACTGGGGCTAATCAGATTACTAGTTTGTTTGAACATTTTGCTCATCAGGAACTCAGTGGGATGTACTTGGTCAGGCTGAGGGCAGGTTAAATCTCCCACCAGCTCTGAAAACCAACAGGCGAGGGACCTGGAATCAGAGACAATTAAAGGATGAACCTCAGTTTAAGGGGGCTGATGGTAAAGACTAGTTGACTCTTAGGTGGGGTGGCTATAGCTGAGGGCTCTGTGAAGGCATGATTTGATGAGAAGAATTTCCTGTCTTATGCAACACTACTTCTTATCTGACCTGCTCACTCACCACTTCTCAGAACTCCTAATGCGGTAAGCAGTAGTAGAAAATGTGTTGGTTAGCTGGCCACGCACGGTGGCTCATGCCTATAATTCCAGCAGTTTGGGAAGCCGAGGTGGGTGGATCACAGCATCAGGAGATCAAGACCATCCTGGCCAGCATGTTGAAACCCCATCTCTACTGAAAATACAAAAATTAGCTGGGCGTGGTGGTACATGTCTGTAATCCAAGCAAGAAAGAAAGAAAGAGAGAGAGAGAGAGAAGAAAGAAGGAAGGAAGGAAGGAAGGAAGGAAGGAAGGAAGGAAGGAAGGAAGGAAGGAAGGAAGGAAGGAAGGAAGGAAAGAAAGAAAGAAAGAAGGAAGGAAGGAAAGGAGAAAGAGAGGAAGAAAGGGAAAATGTGTTGGCCAACAAGTCAGAAGACCAGAGACTTGTTTGAACTCTATTACTAAGTGTGATTCTTGGCAAACTCCTTAACCTCTCTGGGTAACACATTCTAACTGGGGGCAATAATCCTTACCTTGCTGACACCTCAGAGTTTTGATAAGGGCCAAATTAAAAAAAAAAAAATCTTTAGTGAGTATGTATTACTTATTAAGCACTACTTTAATGGAGTATTGTTCTTTGCACTTTGCATGCATTAACTCGTTTAATTTCCTCAATAATCTTAAAATGTAGGTACTAACATGGTCTCACTGTACTAATGGGGACATTGAGGCACAGAGAAGGCAAACAGTTCTCTCAAGATCACACGTGATGTGTCTATTTCACCACTGCACTGTTCAACCGCCCCCTAGTCTATAAAATCAAACTCTAGTCTGGCTTTCTTAACCGGAGTCTTTCTCTACCTTCTCATCCTGAGCCCTGGCTCTCACCTTCATATCTTGGGAGACCCTCACCTAGGGATAGGAGAGGGGTAAGCATTCTCCTCATTCTATAGTGTTTTGCTCAGGCCACTGTTCTGCCATCTGCATGTAAAACCCCCTTATTTTTAGCCACTTTGTCTGTCTATTTAGTTCCAGCACTCTATTTCCCTCCTGGTTGTTGTCATCTAACGACCTCCTAGTCACTGCGCTTCAGTCACTGGACATTTAGCTTACTATATTCCTCCTACTCCAAAGCTGGATTATCATCTTGGGTGACTTTGGTGTCCAAGAGGACAACCCAGCCATAACAGTACCAGTCAAAGTTCAGTCAGGAAAGCAGAGCCACTATGGGGATTCTGGGAAATTCGACCTTGCAAAAAGGTGGGAGGAGCTGGGAAGTGAAGGTCTGGAAAGAAGAGTTGAAAGATCAGATCAAGAGTTACTAAGGGACTTCCCCTAAAGCATATGGTGGACAATTCAGGGCTTGCAGGAAAATCTGAAAAATTATACATTAGTTTAAATCAATGACAAAGAGGAGTTGCGGGACAGTATATGAGAAACTGCTGCCTCTATGTGGCTATCACTTTTGTGGATGCACAACCAAGGGCCTAGTAATGAGCCTAAGGCCATTGTTGAGAAGACCTGAATTCAGAAAAGAGGAAGGCAAAGAAACGGTGGAGCCCTCTTGATACCCCTGCATCTGCCTGTCACCACATATGGCCATGAAGACTTTTAAGGAGTAATGGGCCTTGCTTCATGTGTCAGCCATCTCATTTCAGTAACCTTCCCTCCCTCTTTCTAATCTACCCCTTCTAGAGTCATGACCCTAATATACTCACCCTATGAAATTTGTCATTCAGTCATCACGTTTTCTGACCACAGACCCTTAACTTTAACTATTTCACCTCTTAAGTTGCTCTCATTGAGGTCACCGATCATCTCTTTGTCATTAATTCACTCAACAAACATTTGTTTAACTCCCACTCTGTGCCAGGCACTGTACTGGATGCTGGGATGCAATGGTAAGGAAAGACAGATCAGAATCCATTCTCAGTTAGGCACAGGGGTCCACACCTGTAGTCCCAGCACTTTGGGAGACCAAGGTGGGAGGATCATTTGAGGCCTGGAGTTTGAGACCAGCCTGGGCAACATAGGGAGACCTTGTCTCTACAAAAAATTTAAAAATTAGACAGGTGTGGTGGCTCACACCTGTAGTTCCAGCTACTTGAGAAACTCAGTGAGCGGATTTCTTGAGCCCAGAAGCTCACAGTGAGCTATAATCATGCCAGTGCACTCCAGCCTGGGTGACAGAGAGACACCCTGTCTCTGAAGAAAAAACAAAAACAAAAACTTGTTATAATAAAGTAGTCTGTTGAGAAAGATAGATATCAATTATATTATCCCATGAATAAATGAATAATTGCAACTGAGAAAAATGCTCCAAAGGAGAGATAAGTACATTGTCCTATTAAGGAATAGGAAGAGAGAATCTGTCTGAATCAGGGAGGTCAGGAAAAGCTTTCCTTAGAAAGTTATGATTGCACTGAAACATCAAGAACGAGGAGAAGGGCCGGGCTCAGTGGCTCACACCTGTTATCCCAGAACTTTGGGAGGCCGAGGCTGGTTGATTACCTAAAGTCAAGAGTTTGAGAGCAGCCTGGCCATGGTGACACCCCATCTCTACTAACAATACAAAAACTAGTGGGTGTGGTGGTGCATGCCTGTAATCCCAGCTACTCAGGAGGCTGAGGCAGGAGAATTGCTTGAACCCAGGAGGTAAAGATTGCAGTGAGCCGNAGAATGAGGAGAAGTTAACTAGGCAAAGATGAGGAGGAAAGCATTTCAAACAAAAGAAACAATGTCTGCAAAAGCCCTATAGCAAGAGCAAATTATAGCAGGATTTATTGGTAAACTGGAAGAGGGCCAACATATAAGTGCAAGGTGAGAAATATGGTTGGAGGTGTGCACAGGAGCCATACCATGCCAGAGCCAGATGCCACACAAAAGATTTTTGTCTGATTCATAAGAATTGTGGGAAGTCATAGAGAATTTTAAGCAGTAATTTGAAATCATCTGATTCACATTTTCAAAAGATCGCTTTGGCTGTAGCATGGGGAGCTCTTGGAGCATGCTACAGTAGAAAGGAAATGTAAATTAGGAGGTTACTGTTGTTGAGGCCAGAGATAATGGTGTCTAGACTTGGGGTGGTTATAGTGAATATTGTGAGAAAATGATGAATTTGAAATATACTATTTTGGAAGTAAAATTGTTAGAATTTGGTGATGAATTAGATATGGTGGAGCGAGAGACAGCAAGGATGACACTTGGATTTCTGGCTCTGCAATTGGATGAATGTGGTACCATTCATTGATATAGGGAAAGCTGGAGGAATATAAGTAGAAAGAGTAAGGGAGACAGATCATGAGTTTTATTTTGAGCAAGTTAAGTTTAAAGTGCTTTTGTGATATCCAAGAGGATATATGTTAATCAAACCATAAGTTTATGGGTCTGGAGTTCACAGGAGAGGTCTGGGCTGGAGATATAGGTTTGAAAGTTGTCTATCTACAGATATGACTGAAGCCATAGCATGGCTGAGATTGTGAAAATTTAGACTGAAGACTAGGAAGAAGAGAAGGTTTTAGGCTGGAACTTGAGAAACTCTTTGTTTAGAGATTGACTAAAAGAAGACCCTGCAAAGGAGCAGTTGGAGCAATAGAAGGCAAAGCAGAAGAATGCTGTGTACTGGAAGTCAAGGACAGAGGGGATTTCAAAAAGAGGGTATGTGAGTGAAGTAAGATAAGAATCAAAAGTAACCATGGGATTTGGTGACACAGCGATTCTTGGATCCTTAATAGAAAATGTTTTAGTGACACGATAGAAAAGGAAGTCAGATCAAAGTGAGGTTAAGAATGTGTGGGACATAACAAAAAGGAGACAGCAAGTGCAGACAAGATTGTTCGCAGTTTTGATTGGGAAAGAATGAGTCATATACATACATATTAATGAAATTTATCCAAAGGAAAGCACAGAGAAGATATGGGCATGGACATGGGGACCTTAACCACGCTAGGATGAGGGAGTATGGAGTGAGGCATCAGATTTCAAAAAAGTCAGCATAGAAGTCCACTATGAAAAAAGAGTTTGGGTTTGAGACAGTATGTGGTACCCAGTAGATAGTGTTTGAAATGACAAATTATTTTATTCATGTGTTCCTCTAACAAATATTTATTGAGTGCCTGCTCTGTGCCAAGGTATTCTAGAACTAAGGATACATTATAGAACAGAACAAGCAAAAGCCTCTCTTCTTATGGAGTTGGTGCTCTGGTTGGAGGAGAAAAACAGTAAGTAAGTAAGAGATAAGAGTATGCCAGATGATGCTAAGTGCTATGGAAAAACTGGAAATGGAGCAGGAGCACAGTTTTAAATCAGGTAGGTCAAAGAAGGACTTTCTAAGAAGGTGACATTTGAGCAATGACTGGCAGACGACTAGTCAAAGAGTGTTCCAAGAAGAGGGATCAGCAAATGAGGTCACTCGAGGCAACAGTGTGTCTAGCATGTTAGAAGGAAAGCAAGGAAGCTGGTATGGCTAGAGTGCAGTAAGAGGGAAGTAAAGGGAGATATGTCACAAAGGGGATAGTGAGCCATATCAGGTAGGCCATTGCAGGGACTTTGATTACATAGTTGAAGGTCTTTCCATAATCTGGCCTATGTTCTGGAAGGACCCTTCTGGTTGCTGGGCTCGGAATAGACTATAGAGTAAGAGATGCAAGGGTAGAAGCAAGGAGACTACTTAGCTGGCTATTACAGTAACCTAGGCTTATGGTGGTAACCTAGGTTACTAGAGTAACCTACGATTTATGGTGGCTGGGACCAGAGTGGTGGTCATGGAGGTTGTGAGACATGGTCAGACTCTGGATATATTGTGAAATTATTAAAGTCAACAAAATTTGTTGGATTCATCAATGGACTGACAAGTCAATTGACTGGCTGTAAAAAGTGATGAAAGAGGCAAAGCCTTCAAGGTCTGCAGGCTTTATCAAATGGAAGAACAGAGTTGCCATTTACTAAATATACAGCAGTAGCATGTTTGGGAAAAATACCAAGAAAGTGTTTGGTGTGGATGTGTTCTGTTCTTTGAGACGCTATCACGCAATCCAGTGATGGAGTCAAAGAGGTAACTACAGACAGAAGTCTGGAGTTCAGGGGAGACTCTAGGCTAAAGATAGGCATTTGGGAAATAGCAGCATTGGGTTGTATTTAAACTCATAAGAGTAGGTGTGATCACATAGAATATAGTAAGGGCAGAGTACAAAGACGGATTGCTGGAGTCTTCCAAAATTAAGAGGACAAGGTTTACATCCAGAAGAACTGGAAACAGGGACTCAAACATGTATTTGTATACCAATGCTTGTTGCTGCCTTATTCACAGTAGCCAAAAGACAGAAACAATTCAAGTATCCATCAACAGATGAATGAATAAGAAAAATGTGGATATACATACATTATTCAGCCACAAAAAGTTGAGTAATGATCCATACTGCAACATGGATACACATGGAAAACATGCTGCTAAGTGAAATAAGCCAGTCACAAATGACCACATATTATGTATGATCCCATTCATATGAGGTCTTCAGAACTGGCAAATCGATAGACACAGAAAGTAGAATGGTAGTTAACAAGCACTTTTATCAGAGATGAGGAGGTAGATGAAGAGTGATTGCTTAAAAGGTGTAGGGTTTCAGTTTGGGATCATTAAAATGTTCTGCAGATAAACAGTGCTAATGGTTGCACAACACTGTGATTGTAATTAATGTCATTGAATTATATATTTTAAATGGTTACAGTGGCAAATTTTATGTTTTATAAATTTTAACACAATAAAAATGTAAAAAGAAAAAACAGGAAAAGTTACAGGCTGATGAAGAAGAGCCAACAAAGGATACTGAAGAGAAATAACCTGTAAGGTTCCAGGAAAAACCGGGAGAGAGAAGTGTCCTGGAAACCATGGAAGGGTGTTTCAAAGGAAAGGAGAGTAGGCAACCATATCAAGTTCTGCTCAGAACTCAAGTAAGATGAAACTGACATTTCACCACTGATGATCATCATCACCAGTTCATTCTAAAATGCTGCTCATCTGCTTGTCATTTCAACAGAAACATGAACCATCATTTGTTTTTACCCTGAGTTAGTAATCTGAGTCAATTCAATTTTTCCAAAGTCTTCTTCACCCTTTCATACCTCCACATGTTTGCAAGGGGTTTGGAATTAGCCTTAGTGGAAATTTCAGCCCTCCCACTGATGAGCCATGTGGCCGTATAACTTTGGGTAAGCCACTTCTCTGAGCCTGTGAGTTCTCCTCCTTCGTAAGTACTAATCAATGTAATTGTAATTAATGTTATATTTTACACATGTTTATTTTACATATTCTACTTACATGGTAAGTAGGCCCCTCTTTTGCTCACTTGCTACGTGGATGAACCTCTCTAAATGGTCAAAAACTGTGAAGATATTTGCATCTCATGTGAATGTTCAACAAAGGGAAAAAGCCCCTTATAAAACCATCAGCTCTCATGAGAACTCACTAATACGAGAACAGCATGGGAGTAACAGCCCCCATGATTCAATTACCTCCACCTGGTCCTGTCCCTAACACGTGGAGATTATTACAATTCAAGGTGATATTTGGGTGGAGACACAGAGCAAAATCATTTCAGTAGCGATAGGCTCAATGACATTGACCTCTAGAATGTGGCCACCTCAGTTTGAGGCTTTATTCTGTCATTTCCTAGCTCTATGATCCTGGGCAAGTTACTTGATTTCTGTAGGCCAAAGTTTCCTTGCCTGTAAAATGAAGATTGTAATAAATGCCTAGCTGATGGTATTATGGGGATAACTAATAACAGTAGAAAATACTTCATAGTACTTACTCCATGTCAAGCCCTGTTCTAAGCACTCTGCATGTATTTGAATGTGTAATCCTCATGACAACTTTATGAAGTTGGTACATTCTATCAATTTGGACACTGAAGTGTGGATTAAGTGGTTCACCCGAGGTCACCGTACCAGTCAGTGGCAGTGATCCGATTCAAATGCAGCTAGGCTAATGGTGGAGCCTGAACTGTTAGACCAATTCTTGGCAGCCCCCACCTGAGAAGGTGCATGCAGCATGCTCAGCAATATGTCTAGTACATGTGAAGTTCAGTCAATGCTGTTGATTGGTATAGTGAGTGTCAAATGACACTGACTGAGTCTGACCGTCTGAGGCCAGAACCAGAGACTGAACACACATGTCAGGTGATTCTGGAGCACTCAAATGCGGCTGAGAAAATTTGGTAGAGGGATGGAGTGAGTGACTTCCTGAGGCATCTGGGTTGATGGGATCACAGGTCCAAGGTCTCGGATCTGTGTCACAACCCTGGGGGAATCCTGATGTTAAGTTTTCTGACATCCTGGAAGAGTAAGATATGGCATCAGCAATTAGTTTGTTTTAAAAGATATATATATATATAAAGATATATATACAAATATTTATATCAATAGTTCAACATTTGTATATATATATATATATATATATAAAGATATATATATACAAATATATATATCTTTATATATATATATATAAATTTTTTTTTGCACATCAATATTTGTGAACTGAAATTCAGAACCTTACTCATAAGAGTTGAGAACTCTGGTCTAGGAAATATAAGGCAACCAATAAGTGACAGCCACTGACACTGTAAGGAGCAAGAAGGGGCAGTCATGGAGGTAGGAAAAGAGCCAGGAAATCAAGAATGTGTCTGAAAACAGGAACAAGAAGAAAGAAGTTCAGTGTCACAAACAGGTCAGATTAGAAACAGACTGACTCAAGCACGGTGACTCAAGCCTGTAATCCTGAGCACTTTGGGAGGCTGCAGATGGGAGAACACTTGAAGCCAGGAGTCCAAGACCAGCCTGGACAACATAGGGAGACCCCATCTCAAAAAAAATTTTTTTAAGTTGCTAGTGATGGTGACACACGCCTGTAGTCCTAGCTACTCAGGAAGCTGAGACAGAGGATCGCCTGAGCCCAGGACTTCAAGGCTGCAGTGAGCTATGATCATATCACTGCACTCAAGCCTGGGCCACAAGCAAGACCCTGTCTCTAAAAAATAACAGGAAGATACAGACTGAAAAGTGACCCCTGAGTTCAACATTTAGAGGTCATCAAAAGCTGTGGAGAGTAGTTTGGGAGGTCAGCACCAAAGATTAGATGCAATGACTTGAAGGAATGCTGCATGATGAAAAGGTACAGACAGGGCGTCAAGCTAGTATCTCTCTGGAGAGGTATGAGTATAAAGGCAGGAACATTAGTTAAGCAATCCTGGCAGCGTTCCAAACTGAAATGAACCAGAATGTCAACTCTGTAGGGCACATGGCACAGGAGGGTAAACCTCAGGGGACTAACTGCTGGGTGCGAAAACAAGCCCACAGAGATGTTCTCAGCTCCCTTTCCCTCCGTGAAAGGGAGCCAAGAGCTCCGTGATGCCAAATGGTATGGTTAGGTCCTGTGGTCCTTGAGACAGATCCAGGACCAAGGGAGACAGCCTCAGGTGGGCTCCTCCAGGAGGCAGGAGCAGAGTCCCCTTTTCTTGGAAGCTGGGCCTGGTATCTTCATGCAGCAGCAGGACCTCCAGGGTGGGGGTGGGGGTGCACTGAAGGTGTTAGAAGATGGAGGTTAAAGTGGCACATGGCAGGGGCTGATATGAATTGGGAGAACAATGAGGCAGGAGGGGCTGATGAACCTATGAGAAGGGCAGAGGGCATAGCATGGACCAAGAGTGTGTGGCTCTGTGAGGACCAAAAGGCTGATGTCAATGGGAAGTTGGAGAATGAGGTCGCAATCAGGGCCTGCAGCATGACTGCCCTTGTAGGTCATGGAAAGGAGTTTGCACTAGGTCTCAGTGGCAATGAAACCTGTGGGGGTGGAGGAGATCATAAGTCATGAGCTCAAAATTGAACACAGTGAGTGGGTATTGGTTATGGGACATCCATGTGGCAATCCCCTCAGACCCCAGCAGTGAAGTATATGGTTCTAGAGCTCACGGGAAAGGGCACAGCTAGAGGTAGAGGTATCAGTTCAGGCTGCACACAGTCACAATTCAAGTCCTGGGTGTGGATGAGCTTGGTGGGAAGGCAGTGAGGGCAGAGAAAAGGGAAAGGGTACAGAACAGAAGGTCAACTGAGGGACAGACAAACAATCCTGCAGTGAAGACAGAGGTCATGGGAAAGCCAGGAGAGGGGGTGTCCTGGAAGCCTGCAGAAGACAGCTTTCAGAAATTGAAGAGGAGCCACCGGCCAGGGCTGTCAAAAGGTGTCAAAAAACAGAAGCTCTTTGAGTCTAGAGGCTGGCCCAGCACGGGGATTCATGCTCCGACTTTCCTTAGCAATCAACATATTTCCTTACCAATATAGACTATTAGAGTCACCAAAATCAGTGTGTCAGTACCAGCATGATGAGCTAATCTCTCTCACTCCGGTGAAAGAAATACCTTGCTGGCCAGCGGGAGCAATCTACTTGCCAGAGCTTCTCAGGATATGTGATTCCAGTGGGTAGGGTGGAAGACAGAGGATTGAAGGGAGCACAGAGATTGGAAACCAGGACCAGGTTTCATGCACGTCTGTGGTCTGGGCTTGGGGTTCCCTTCTGGTCAGCCCAGAGGTTCCAGGAGCTGGTGGGGAGCTTCCTTCTTGGAAGGCACTGGAAAACATGGGACCCCTGACACACGGGGCCAGGGCAGGGCCCCAGTTGGCTGGAGCTCAAGGGAGATGCTGACCGCCCAACAACCCTGTGAAGTCAGTGCTATGGCTCCCACTGAACAGTCAACGTAGCTGAGACTCGGAAAGGGAAAGTCAAACAGTGACTCTGTGTAGAAGGATCCGCAAGAGATGGTCAGAAAGGGGCTGTGGACAAGAAAGCGATTGTGGCCTGCAGAGGGGAGCTGCGGGAGATTCTGCGTTCTCTTGAAGCCTCGCTCTTCACTACCTCCCTGTCCCCACCTCCGGCCGCGCGTGAAATTAACGCCAAGACCGCAGCGCAGCCTGCAGTGCTTAGGCTGACCACAGGGTGGCGGGCGCGTCCGCGGCACCCAGGGTGGCAACCGCCCCTGCGCTGCCGCCGCCGCATTTGTATTCCGAGCAACCCACCGTGGGCATTATTAAAGCCCAGACTCGGCGCGCTCTCCCGCGTCGGCGCCCTCTGCGGAGCTGGCTCAGCGCAGCGGGAGAAGCTGGCTTCTGGCTAAGCCGCAGTCCTTCGTGTCCCGGCTGGAAGGCCTCAGAAGTCACCTGGGCCCACTCCTTGCTGAAAGCATGGCACCTGAAGGGGACAGGGCCTTGCTCCAGGCTGCAGCGGTGCAGCCAGGACCAGAAGCCTGGTCTCCTGAATACTGACCCTTTACACAATTCTGGATGTCCCTGGGACTGCACAATGGACTTAAGGCGTGCAAAGGCCTCCAACTAGCCGTTTCCCTAGAGTTTACTGCCACTATCACCCCCAAGCTCCCGAGGTACACTGCTTCCTCCTGCTCCAGAAAGCCTCCTGCTCAGGTGTACCTACAGACCCCCTTTCCTGAGCTCCTCTATGCGGGCAGGGGTAAGAGGCTGCAATCTTCTCCGATTTCTGTTCAGAGTATGCCAGGAAAGAAAGATAAGAGAGCCTTCGCTATTCCCCTTCTGTGTGTCCCAAAGTCTTCCAGAGACCGCAATTAATAGCAGGCAGGTTCTGAAGGTAGCTAGGCAATCAAACAGCAGTCAGCCTTCCTTCCCACCTGCCTGCCAAGCCAGGAATCTGACCCCAGCTCCCCAACCAGGCTCCCACTTCCTTGGACCCAGATTCCCCCACAGCTGTGAAGAACTTTTCACGTTTAGCCTTACTCTGGGAGCAGCAGCCTTTATATGAACCTGAAGGAGTAGATCCCTTGCTCACGCTTCCTCTGTCTCTGTCTCCCAGAGTGGAATATACATGGCCAGCTCCAGGGGACTTGGAAGCCAATTGAACCCCAAATAGCAAAAAAATATTGTCCACTTCCAGCTTTAAAACCTACGCTGCTAAATTCCTGCCATTATCTTAGAGGCAGATTTCTCAATTCAGCAGTTCAACCCAGCAAATGGGACAAGTCATCATCATTTCTCACCTGATTTACTGCATTAGCTAGCTTCCACCCTCGCAGCTTTACAATCTGTTCCCAGCACAGCAGACAGAGTGATTCCATTAAAACACACCTGAGGTCCCACCCCTCCTCTGCTCAAAAGCCTACACCGGCTCCCATCTCCAATGGAGTCAAAGGCTAAGACCTTGCCATGGCCTGCAAGGCCCTATATGTCATCTGATGCCATCACCTTTCTATCCACCCACCTTATTCTCCTCCCTTTGCTTTCTCCCAATCAGCCACACAGGCCTCTTTGCTGTTCCGCAAACCTGCAGGCGCATGCCCGTTTCGGGCCTTTGCTCTGCCTATCTCCTCTGCTAGAATGCACCTCCCTTAGATGTCAGCTTCATCCTTCAAGTCTGCTTAAATGACGTTTTCTCATTTAGGCCTTCCCTGACCATTCCATTTAATGCTCATGACATCCCCTGCATCCTGCTTTTCTCTTCTTTTTTCATAGCCCCTGCGAACATATATACAAACTATTTTCTTTTTTATGATACTATTAATATTATATGTATCTTTCTATCTGCTGTCCCATAAACCTCAGAGGGCAGAGATCTTCGTTTGCTTCACTGATGTATCTCAGGTGTCTAAACCAGCATCAAATGACTGAACGAATGACCATGGGCCGATGTGCATCAGCAGTCCTTGGAAGCACTAAAGGATTATATATACTTATAACCCCCTACTCTTGTGGCTCTGGGAAAGTCAGAGCTGCTTGAGAGGAGCATACTCTCAAGAGGCTCACAGCCGGGCCTATGAATGCTTTTAACCAGAAAGTGCCTCAAATCATTTAGATGTGAACTCATGGTGTATAGAGGTTAATGTTGATCGAGATTCTAAAAACAATTCAGGGGTCGAAAGCATGTCTTTTAGCCAGAAGGTGCCCCTGGAAATTCACCACCATTGCTAAAATTGTTTTTCAGTGAAAATGGACTCTAAGGTTAAAAATAAATAGGCCGAGCACAGTGGCTTATGCCTATAATCCCAGCACTTTGGGAGGCCGAGGTGAAGGATCACCCGAGGTCAAGAGTTCAAGATGAGCCTGGCCAACACGGTGAAACCCCGTCTCTACTAAAAATGCAAAAAATTATACAGAAGTGCTGGTACACACCTGTAATCCCCGCTCCTCATGACGCTGAGGCAGGAGAATTGCTTGAACCCGGGAGGCGAAGGTTGCAGTGAGCTGAGATCGCACCACTGCACTCCAGCCTGGACAACAAGAGCAAAACTCTGTCTAAAAAAAAAAAAAAAAATTAAAAGCACTTTGGAAACACAACCCCAAATTCTTTTAAATGGCCTAAGCTGAAAACATGATGATGGTTCCACTAGAAGGACCCACAAGCAGTCTGACACATCCTCCAATTACATATAGGAAACTGTACTCTAATGGGACAGCTTCATCGTGAATAATGTCCAAAGGACAATTTCTAGAGCAATTGATCAGCCCATATGCAATGCTTCATGGGGAGCAGATGTGCTCCTTGTTTTTCTCATTACCATGATTTACTGTCTTCTGAGCTTGTTAAAGACAGAGGCTTGAGCCCACTTTGGTGTGTGTGTCCTGTGGGGGAGGCAATGGGGGATGGATAGAGGGAGGGAGGGAGAAAAGAAGGGCCCACCAAACAGCTGGGGAGATTTCCACCCTGCGCTGGTGGCATGGATTCAGCTGCTGCCACCCACAACTGTCCTCACCCCAGAGGGCACTGAGCTGGCCGAACCTGGGCTGACAGGTTGGTCCACTTTGTTGAGTGCTTCCCACTGGCCCTCCTTACACACACACATACACACACACACACACACACACACACACACACAGGTGCACATATGCATCCATCCTTACTGCTACATGACTACCATCAAATGAGCAGAGAAAGAGATGACATGGCTCTTGTCAGCTCCATTCAGGATACTGGGAATCTATTTCATTGAATTTAATGTTTGTGTTTTTGAATTTTCTTGTTCTACTGTCATATCAATCTAGATTTTCTTCCCCAGAGCTTGGGCTGTTTTACACACACATACACAAACTCGCAGAAACATACTTACATACACAGGCTCAAATTCACATGCACACGGTCACACATATATACATTAACACACAAATGCTTACACATATACACCAACACACTCACATACACACACAAAAGAAATCACTCATAAACACATATACTCACACACTGACACCCTCATGTTCAAACACCCACATTCATTCCTCTAATCAGTTTCCTCAGTACTGTTCTGTGGGATGGAGGTGAGTGCAAAAGAGTCAGAGAAATATCCAGGCTGGCATATCTTCATCTTTTTGTGGCTTGTAATCCCTTTCAGAAGAAAGAAAGAAAGAGAGAGAGAAAAAGAGAGAGAGAGAAGAAAGAGAGAGAGAGAGAGAGAAGAAAGAAAGAAAGAGAAAGAAAGCAAAAAAGAAAGAGAAAGGGAAAGAAAGAGCAGTATATAATCTCTCAACCTCCATTAAGAATTTTAAATATCATATTGTTGTTTCTGCACGGCATACAATAAAGAACTTATTTTAAATCCAAAATATTTTATTTAGTTTGTATATGGCTACAAAATTCATATTTTCAGGTTAACTATAATATTTAATAACATTCATAATAAATAGACAAATTTAGACTTTTCCCAATTCAAAAACTGAAATGTACTCATTTTTATTTTATATTAGTTATGAAACAAAGCATGATTTGCGTGAGTGACTTGAAGACCAA
>NW_016107588.1:1301797-1310323 GCF_001604975.1 Cebus imitator | reverse complement strand
CCATCTTGAAGCAGGAGAATAGCAGAGAAGTCGGGGGCGGAGAGGACCCTTGGATGTAGGTTAGCTTCAGCATAGCAGAAGCAAAGTGTGTCAGAAGCAGGACATGCGAAATAAGGAAGGAAGCAGTGAGCTGGAACATGCAGGATAAGGAAAGTCAGAAGGACTTGTAGGAGCAGTTTGGTCATGAAAAATAGAAGTAAAGATGAGCAATTTGCTCAAAAGAGATAAAGTAAGATTAGGCAAGGATAAGCATTTAACTTACAGGAGATAAAGTGAGGTTAAGAAAGTGATGAAAAACACATAAAAGGCCATGAAATGTATGGCCAGGCACACTGGCTCACGCCTGTAATCCCAGCCTTTGGGAGGCCAAGGCGGGCAGATCACCGGAGGCCAGGAGTTCCAGACCAGCCTGGCCAATATGGTGAACCCCGTCTCTACTAAAAATACAAAAATTAGCCAGGCATGGTGGCCTGTGCCTGTAATCCTAGCTACTCAGGAGGCTGAGGCAGCAGAATCTCTTGAACCAGAAGGCGGAGGTTGCAGTGAATGGAGATTGCACTGCACTCCAGCCTGGGTGACAGAGCCAGACTCCATAAAAAAAAAAAAAAAAATAAGTAAGCAACAAATCATTTTGGTATCTGCTGCTATATTTTCTCTTCTTAAAATTGTTTTTGAAGTATGTAATAGAAACTTCTCAGTGTGTTTTATAGGAATTTGGGTGAGATGGATATAACTTACATATCTGGTAAAAATCATCTTGAGGTGAATTTGCAAAATCATTATCATTTTATCCTTGTCATTTGCTTGTATTTGAATATCAGGTGGTCCTTATGTTTATGTCTTGAAGTGCTGGTCCTTTACAAATATAAATAGTCAATATTTTCTTTACATAAGAACAAAATCAATTTTCAACTGCATAATGAGTCAAAATGACCACCGGGAATAAAAGTATTTAGCTAAATTGTAAACTGATATTAACCACATGTTCACTCAACACCCACTGAGATACTTTCAAACAGTCTGGTTTTGAAGGGGGAAATATTTACATAATTTTAACGTTGTTAATTTTAATTGAAATTAAGCCAGGAGCTATCACCATCTTCAAGTTTGTCAAACCGATGAAACACTGTCATAGCCCCTAAATAGTAACTGTTGAGTGAGGCTATGACATTCATTTCACAGACAAGGATATGTGTTTGAGACTTGGCTCTCCCACTACTAACCTATGGGGCCCTGGGTAGATTGCTGCTTCTCTAGGCCTCTGTTTATTCGGAAGTAAAATGGGAATAAAAGCAGTCTCCTGGGTTTCTTACAAATTTTTTTTTATAACTTTAATTCAAACATGTCAACACACAGAGCCCTGACTGCACCTAGACAGGCATGGATCTCAACAACTGCCAAGCAGAATTTTAAAACTTGAATCACACCAAGGCACATAATCAAAAGGGTGAACATCAGTGATAAAAGATAGATCTAAAAAACAGCAGAAAAAAATTGCATGTTACATGAATAGGAACAAAGAAAATTTCTACTGATTTCTCATCAGAAACAATGCAAATCAGAAAAAAATTGAAAAACGTCTTTAACTTGCTGAAATTTTAAAAATATTCAACCTAGGCTGGGCGCGGTGGCTCACGCCTGTAATCCCAGAACTTTGGGAAGCTGAAGGGGGTGGATCATCTGAGGTCAGGAGTTCAAGACTACACTGCCCAACATGGTGAAAATCTGTCTCTACTAAATATACAGAAAAATTAGTCAGGTGTGGTGGCTCACACCTGTAGTCTCAGCCACTCAGGAAACTAAGGCAGGAGAATCACTTGAAGCCAGGAGGCAGAGGTTGCAGCGAGCTGAGATCAAGCCACTTCACTCCAACCTGGGCGACAGAGCGAGACTCCATCTCAAAAAAGAAGAAAAAAGAAAAAAATAGTCAACCTAGAATTCTGTATCTAGGACAAAATCCTTCAAAACATGAAGATAAAATAAGGGCATTTTCAGATGAAAGAAAAAGCTGAGACAATTTGTCACCAACAGAGCTTCACTATAAGAAATGTTACAGGTAGCTATTCAAGCAGAAGGAAAATGACACCAGATGGAAACTTAGATCTGCACAAAGGAGTGGTAAGCATCATTTAAACAGTTAAATGCGGGTAAATATAAAAGACATTTTGAGAGCAGGGTCTTAGGGTCTGTCATTCACTGCTATATTTCCATCCCTGCTACAGAAGGTATTTGTTGAATGAAATACAGTGATCGATCACACCTCAAATGCCAGGCATGTGGGAAGAATATACCCACATTATTTCCAAAATGAAAATAATTTTATGGTGTTGTCTAATTATAGTGGTAATGTATGATCATGATAAATCTTCTGAAAATAGAGCAAATTGTTCAGAAGGAAACAAAAAGTCACATGTAATCTGATTGTCCAGAGAAAATCACTGTTAATATTTTGGTATATTCCTGCCCAGTTTCTCTCTCTCTCACTCTCTCTCTCTCTCTCTCTCTTTCTCTGCATATAGAGATAGATATGAACATATATGTAAATAGGTGTAGATATATCAAAAATTGAATTCATAGTGTACAATCACCCTGTACTTAATATCCCTGTAACTAAATCTTTGCCCACAACCTGAATTATTCCCTAAGGATAAATTACTAGAGGCAGAATTGCTGGGTCAAGGCAAATGAACAACAGTCCCACAGCTTAAGCTACAGGCTGACAATTACCTTCTAGAAAGACTAAACGATTTTTACTCTTCTGTGTTGAAAGGCAGTGCCCACCATTTGTACTCTCACAAATAGTGTGGCCATTCTTACGCGTTTAAAAAGACTTGCCGTTTGATACTTAATGCATAGGGGGTTAAAACCTAGATGATGGGTTGATGGGTGCAGCAAACCTCCATGGCATATGTATACCTATGCAACAAACCTGCATGTTCTGCACATGTATCCCAGAACTTAAAGTAAAATAAATAAATAAATAAATAAATATGACTCGTCATTTGATAGGCATTATTGCTTTCATTCGCATTTCTCTGTTAATTGGTGAGAATGAACTATTTTTATGCCTGTGGGCCATTTAGAGTTTATCATTCTGATGCTCATTCTTATTCTGGGGCTCGGTTAAGCCAGAACCTTTCTCTCCACTAGCACTGGCTCTGCGTCCTAGTTGCCTCCTGTACTCACCGACTTTGGGAAAGGGGTTAACTTTGCAGAGGCACCATTATATTGACTGTGAACAGAGGATACCGCTGCCCTCATAGGATTGGCATGACAATTAATAAAACCACATGTGTGAGGAACTTATCACAGTATCTGACGCTCAGTCCCAATACAAGTACAAGAAGAAAAATTAAGTTGGGGCTACACACTCCAAGGATAAAGGACTTCATGTTCTGTCCCAAATTTAATAAGACTGTCTCTAGGGTTTTCCAATCCCCTATGAGCTGGGCTATTCATTTGAAATCAATTTTTTTAAATCAGGAAGTTCACCAAAATTCTTTACTAGGAATGTTTGCTAGTTTACCAAGCATCTCCTTGGTATCTATTAAAATTATGTGCTCAGTCACCTTTGAACTACTGGCTGATGTGATTAATTTTAACAGTGAATTTTCTAAAGTTGCATTTGGGTATTTCTTCATTCATAAAACATTTATTATGCATCTGCTGTATATAAGGCACTATTCTAGGCTCTGAGGCTACAACAGCAAAAAAGACAAACAGTCTCTGCTGTCATGGAGCTCACACTTTAGTGGTGGAGAGAAGCAATAAATAGAAATAAACATAGAGCATCCATACAAAAGACAAGCATATATTTGGCATGTCTGAGGAATGGCAAGATTACTTTTGTGACTGGGAAGCCTTTGGAGAGTTTTAAGTGAGGGGGTCACAATCTGATTATGTGTAAAAAATTCACACTGGCTGTTGTGTAAGAAATAGGTTGGGGAAAGGCACAAGTGGAAGTAGGGATACCATTTAGGAATCTGTTGCACTCACCTAGGTGAGAGCTGATGGAGGATCTTGGCTCCGACCACAGAGCTAGCAGTGGAGGTAGCTTATGGACATATAAATTATACGTCACTTAACAAACTGGATACATTCTGAGAAATGCACTATTATGCAATTTTGTCATTATACAAACTTCATGGAGTGCACTTAAACACACATAGGTAGGATACATGCCTAGCCTACCACACACCCCGGCTGTATGGTATAGCCTATTGCTCCGAGGCTACACACCTGTATAGCATGTGGCTATACTGAATACTGTAGATAATTGTAACACAAGAGTAATTATTTGTGTATCTAAACATAGAAAGGACACAATAAAAATTCCGTATTATAATTTTATGGGACCACCGTCGTATACGTGGTCCCTTGGTGATCAAAAGCATCGTCGTTATATAGCACATGACTGTATATGTTTTGAAAGTAAAAGCCCACAAGATTCACTGACAGATGGGCTATGAAGCATGAGAGAAATAGAGGAGTCACAGGTAGTAGAATAAAGTTGTCACAGACTGAAATGAGGACTGCAGGAAGAGCAGGTTTTGGAAGGAAGATCAGGAATTTGGTTTGGGATGTGTTAAATTTCAGATGCCCTTTAGACATCCAGAAAGAGATGCTAAGTGGGCATCTGGACAGCTGCATGTGGAATAAATCGTTAAATGTGCTTCCATAATTCTTTTGATATTGTGCTGAATTCTGTTTGCTAAATACGCTGATCTAATTGGTCCAAGTCAAAGCCTAAGAATCTTCCTTTTTTCTTATTGTATTTTTGCTTTTATCATTTTAAACTGACATGTAATAATTGTGCATATTTATGGGGTACGGTATGATATCTCAATATACACATATACAATGTATAATGAGCCAATCAGGGTAACTAGTATATCCATCACCTTAAACACTTATCATTTCTTTGTTTTGGGAACATTCAAAATCCATTATTCTAGCTATTTGAAAATGTCCAATGAACTGTTGTTAATTATAGTCATTCTACAGTGCTATTAAACACTAAAACTTGAGGAATCTTCATTTTAGAAGCACTCAGTAGTCTGAGTACAGTGGCTCATACTCGTAATCCCAGCACTTCGGGAGGCTGAGGCACAACGACTACTTAAGCCCAAGAGTTCGAGATCAGCTTGGGTAACATAGCAAGACCCTGTCTCTGCAAAATAAAAATAACACATAAAAAAATTAGCTGGGAGCAGTGGCACGTCCCTGTAGTCCCAGCTACTTGGGAGGCTGAGGTGGGAGGATTGCTGGAGCCTAGGAGGTCAAGGTTGCAGTGATCTGTGATCGTGTCACTGCACTCCAGCCTGGCCAACAGAGCAAGATCTTGCCTCAAAAAAAAATTTTTTAAAGAAAAATAAAAGCACTCCATGAGATTCTGATGCTGGTAGTCCAAGGATCATTATTTGGAAAACAGTATGCTTTAATGCTTTTGATTTCTTTTAATATTATTCATCCATTGAACTCCTTATTTATCATTGTGTCAACTTTGATCATTTATGTTTTCCTATAAAACCATCCATGATATCCCAGAGTTTCTAAATTTAGCATAGAATTTACAAAATATTATTGTATAATTTTTTAAACCTCTGTATCTGAACCAGAGATATCATTTGGCATTGAGTCATGTATATTTGTATAATCCTTCATTTTTTCTGATATTATTTGCCCAAGTTCAGCCAATTTTATTTTATCTTTTCAAAGACCCAGCTCCTCTATTTATTTTTCTTTTTACATATATATTTTAAATTTTCTTTTCTTTTTTTTTAATTTATTTTTCATTTTACCATAAGAGCTACTCTGTTAACTGAAATTTATTTTTCAGCTGTCTTCTACTTCAGTGATTTATTATTTTGTCTTTAATAATTGCTTCTTTTTATCTTCTTTAGGGTTTTCACTGCTGTTGATATTACTGTTTCTCTCTAACTTCTTGAACACAATTCACAATCTTTTGTTTTTATTATTTCTTTTTTAGGCATGAACCAACTAGTCTCAATAATTTTCTCTGGCTTAGAGGAACATAATCTAAAAAGTGTTTCAGAACAGACAAGAAACCCTCCTCTATTTAATTTTTCCCCCACTGAAGATCACTGCAGAGTGGAATAGATATTATGGTAGCTAATAGTGTTTTTTTTCTTGTTAAAGCCAACTCGTAATGAAAAAAAATCAGGGAAGTGGTTCTTTCTCATCTAAGCTAGGGCTGGAGTGGGAGAGTTGATCAAACACAGTACAAGCTACCAACACCAAAAACAAAGAAACACAGACAGTCAGCAAATAAATAAATAAATAAACCAGCAAATTCGATCTGAGAAATTGATTCAAACTAGTGAAACAGAGCCAATCTAGCAAACAGGAATGAACTTTCTAAAAGCTTATTGGGGAATTAGATTTGGGAGCTATGAGATCTGAGGGGAATTTGAGAGAATATGCAGATATTCTCCTGCAGGTCACTGCAAAAAACAAAACAATATTAGAGAACAAGAAAGTCCTTAGAAATATCCATCAGGATTGACAAAAAAAGTACAAATGAGATACTGACTAGTAGATTGAAACCAAATTTATTGATTGAAAAAACACTGGCCAGACGCAGTGGCTCACGCTTGTAATCCCAGCACTTTCGGAGGCCAAAGCGGGCAGATAATGAGGTCAGGAGATCAAGACCATCTTGACCTAAATGAGGAAAGCCCCATCTCCACTAAAAATACAAAAATTAGCTGGGTGTGGTGGTGCACGCCTGTAGTCCCAGCTATTCGGGAGGCTGAGACAGGAGAATCACTTGAACCCAGAAGGCTGAGGTTGCAGTGAGCTGAGATCACACTACTGCACTCCAGCTTGGCGACAGAGTGAGACTCTGTCTCAAACAAACAAACAAGGAATGATCACAGAGAGCAGGGCAAAATGACAAGGAAATTGGAATTAGGAGAAAAGAGTTAAAGATTTGAGTCTCCATGTGGAAAGGGCCCACCAAGTGCTGAGCAGGAAAAACAAAATATAACCTCACACATTAACCACCTTGGGGAAATTCATGAATCCCAAGGATGAAGAGAAAGTCCTACTAGCTTCCAAAACGAAAATCAAAATTATCCACAGGGAAAGAAAATCAGATCAGAGTTAGACTTTTCATTTATAATATTAAACATTAGAAAGCAACAAGGCAATGTTTATGTATTTCCAAGGGGAAATTATTGCATGCTAAATTCTATATCCACTCAATCCAGTGTTGTGAATAAAAGATGCAGCCATTTTCAGATATTAAAGAACCCAAAAAGTACCTGAGCTGGGCATCTATGTTTTATTGTCCATACATTCCCTCCCAGATCCGCCCTTCACCCTTCTGTAACCTGCTGACCACCTTAAAAGGCTGACTTCCATGAACTTCATCAGTGTTGTTCCCTTGACCTCTATTTCCAAATTGGGTTTAGCCAATTAGATACCCCAGCAGGGAAAAGGAGGAAGGACAAAGAATCAAGTCACATTATTTATTCATTCCCCTGACTCCATCCTTGCAAGGTCACCCCTGAGCTGACTGGTCCTTTGGCTGAATAGAAGTCACTGCCCCTTTCAACACAAGTGACTTCATAAACTCTATATACAACTGAGTCCTGGAAAACACTCCCTCTACTAACCCCTTCAGGCCTAGGAGTGGTAACAGGTCAGCTGTTACTAAGTCCCAGGTTTTTGCAGCTTTTAAATTATCTTCTTTCTCTCTTGTACAATATGTTTCCTATTGAGACCCTGACTAGTACAATCATTGGTATCAGAAATAGACCCAGGAAACAAATTCTCCTAATGGGATTCTGGATTTAGCTTTAACATATTTTGGAGCAGTACAAGGAATAGTCTTCTTACCAAGATGTAACATTCCATGGATATCCATGATAGTCAGTAACATCATGATTACTCACAAGATCACCATCCCGAAACTGGGATGAAGTGCAAGTGGAGGGCAATGTGATAGGAGATAAAGTGACTATGGCACTCGGTTTACATGGCAACAACCGTGATTGCAAAGATTGCGGTAGCACTTAAATCCGTATTAAGGCTCTACGAATCACAGGGGAAAAAAACTTTAAAAATATGAACATGCAATTGAGAGCACAACTGGATTGGGAATGATATGTGGGGGGAAAAATAACACAAGTAGAGCAGCAGAAGGCTTCCATTGCATCTTAGAACAGTTCCTACCTCCTTAGGCAAGGGCAGATGTGACTGAAGGCCAGCTCAAGGTCTCATTGTAATGGTGGCAGAATTGCAGCACCAATGAAATGCTCAGCACTTAAGTCTCTTGGGTTAAGATAAGGGCACCAATATGGAAGAGCTGGGACACTGAAAAATGTACCTATTTAGCATATTACAGCCCATAGAGCAGATGCATTGTATGTATGTTCATTTTTCCAAAAAAATGTTTTAATTGATATTGCCTTTCTCCTCATATTGACAGGCAAAGAGTTTATTCTATGGTGCTTTATTTAAAATGAACGTTTTAAAGGACATTGAGAAGCCACATTAGAA
>NW_016107588.1:1299964-1301531 GCF_001604975.1 Cebus imitator | reverse complement strand
TAGAGATGGGGTTTCACCTTGTTGACCAGGATGGTCTCGATCTCTTGACCTCGTGATCCACCCGCCTCGGCCTCCCAAAGTGCTGGGATTACAGGTGTGAGCCACCGCACCTGGCCAAAAGTACAGATATTTTCTAAGGGGTGAGGGTACCCAAACAAAAATGATTCCATAATAAATATTTGTCAAAGTCATTTTTTTTTTTTTTAGAAAGAATCTCATTCTGTCACCCAGGCTGGAGTGCAGTGGCATGATCTCAGCTCACTGCAACCTCCACCTCCTGGGTTCAAGTGATTCTTGTGCCTCAGCCTCCT
Organism: Cebus imitator; assembly: GCF_001604975.1. Classification (NCBI taxonomy): domain Eukaryota; kingdom Metazoa; phylum Chordata; class Mammalia; order Primates; family Cebidae; genus Cebus; species Cebus imitator. Next base: position 1,301,220 of record NW_016107588.1, on the reverse strand, counting down.
GAGAAACTAGGATTACAGGTGTGCACCACCATGCCTGGCTAATTTTTGTATTTTGTGGTAGAGACAACATTTCACCATGTTGGCCAGGCTGATCTCGAACTCCTGACCTTAGGTGATCACTGCTGGCTCAAAAACTGCTAGGATTACAGGTGTGAGCCACCGTGCTCAGCCTATCAAAGTCATTTTTATTGTGGTAAAATATATGTAACCTGAAATTAATGCCTTTAACCATTTTTAAGTGTTTAACTCAGTGGCATAGTACATACAAATCGTTGTGCAATCATCACCACAATTCATCCCCATAACTTTTACATCATCCCAAACTGAAAACTCTGTATTCATTAAACAACAACTTTCCATCTCTCCCTCCTCTTAGTTCCTGCCAGTTGCCATTCTACTTTGTATGTCTGTGAATTTAACTATATTATACGTACCTCATATAAGTGTAATCCCATAATATTTATCCTGTTGTGTTTGGTATATTTTATTTATCATAATATTTTCAAGGTTCATCCACATTGTAGTATGTATCAAAATTCCATTCCTTTTTAAGGCTGAAAAATATTCCTAACCAACTGCCTCCAGGCCCAAAACAAGAGTTGAATTCCAACATAGCCCAGAGGGAGAAGTACAAGGCCTGTTCAGAGAGAGACAGCTTGTATTCCAAAAGAGTTACAAGACCCCAGCAAAGACGAAATTTATTGCCATGAATGTATTCATCTAGTTTGCAATGTTTAATATGTTGCCTCAAGTCCCTAGGACTAGTGTTAAGAGAGATTGTCTAATCAAAGCCTTGACTTACGTAATGGCCTGTACATAATGAGGTTGAAATCTTGGAACTTTCTGAGTTACTATACAATGCAGGAGTCCAAAGACTCCAGTTGTTGGTATGTTGAATGGATCCATTATGTGTATCCTGGGGCATCAAAACACTACTGATTATGGAAAATGATTTTAGAGAACACGTGGTTACGTATAATATCTAACACTAAATAAATATGAACACACGCGACTCAGGAGACAGTCTGAAGGATTTCAAAGAAGGAAGCACGAGGGACACCCTCAGAACTTGCATGAATAAGGGGGAAAAATGAGAGGGGGAAAATCAGGATCCTGCAAAGTAAAAGAAAATTTAAAAATCAAAAAGTCAGCTGGGCATGTTGGCTCACGCCTGTAATTCCAACACTTTGGGAGGCCAAGGTGGGTGGATCACCTGAGGTCAGGAGTTTGAGACCATCTTGGCCAACATTGTGAAA
>NW_016107588.1:1286618-1298586 GCF_001604975.1 Cebus imitator | reverse complement strand
AAATTAAAAAAAAAAAAAGGTACAGGATTTCTTTGGGTGATGATTAAAATTTTCTGGAATCAATTGTGGTAATAATTACACAACTCTGTGAATATACTAAAAGCCATTGAATCATACACTTTAAGTGGGTGAATGATATGGTATGTGAATTCTATCTCAATAAAACTGTTACTTCCAAAGAAGTACTGTTTACCTATCTCCATAACCTTACTGTGAACTCCTTGAGAGCGGGGACAGTGAACCAATCACACTGGTATCGTTGCTGTTGGGCAAATGGTATATTCTATGTTCTTGAATGAATAACTGAATAAAAAGGACATCCTCATATTTTTTTAAAGAATATGGGAGATGGGTGTGGTGGCTCATGCCTGTAACTCCAGCACTTTGGGAGGCCAAAGCAGGCAGATCATCTGAGGTCAGCAGTTTGAGACCAGCCTGGCCAACACAGCAAAATACCATCTCTACTAAAAATATAAAAATTAGCCGGGGGGTGATGGCACATAGCTGTAAACCCAGCTACTCAGGAGGCTGAGGCAGGAGAACCGCTTGAACCTGGGAGGTTGAGGTTGCAGTGAGCCGAGATTGCACGACTGCACTCCAGCCTGGGAAAGAGAGCAAGACTCCATCTCAAGAAAAAAAAGAACGTGAGAAATCCTTCAGTCAGCTCTTATTTGGTATCAGAAGATTTACACCTGAGTGAAATGTGAAAAAGCTTTCAGTCTGCAGTCAAAAACACAGAAGTGTCAATTTATTCACACCAGAAGACGACCTCTTCAGCATGGTGGATGTATGGGAATTTTGTCAATAGTTTCCTTTTCTGACTCTTCTCTAACATTTTAAATTGCCTCTCCCCAGTTACCCAAACTTGAAACCTTTAGGTCTTATCTCCTGATTCCTTTATACACATTACCAGCCATTTACAAAGCCTACGATTCTACCTTTGAAATGTCTCCTGCCAATTACTGTTGTGACGTCATGCTTCAATTCACCTCTAGTAGTTTCAATGTGTAAACACAATGATACGTTTATCAGAAAAAGAATGACAAAGACTGAATGTTTATAGAGTTTATTGTTGTAAACAAACAAAAGAAATCAAAAAGATGTTTTTTAGAGAACCCACTAAATAATATTGAAGACACTACATAAGAAACCTTGTGGGATTCAGTGAAAATTCATAGCTTTAACGCTTACCTTATAAATAATAAAAGCTGAAAAATTGCTAACATGTGTGTCCAACTTAAGAAACTAGAAAAGGAAAAATAAAATAAGCCAAAAGAAACTAGAAGAAAGGGAAGAAAGAAAACAAAGACACAATAGGAACGATTAGCAAAGTCAAAAGACAAAGCAAGCCAAACAAAAAGATCTCTGGCAAGATTAATCAACAGAAAAAAGGCACAAATAAATAATATTATTAGTGAAAACAAAGACATAATTACACATAAGGCAGACATTAAATGTAGTAAGAGAATGTGTTCAACAACTTTATATCAACAAATTTGAATATTTAGGTGAAATGGACAAAGGCATAGAAAAGGTACCACTTATTTAACTGACTCGTGAAACAGTAGAAAGCCTGATTGTCATTGTGTTAGTCATCTATTGCCAAAATAATGCTATATAGCAAGCAACTTTCAAAAAAACAATAGTTTACAACAAGCATGTATTGTCATACTGAAGGATCTGTAGATCAACTACAGTTTGAATAATCTAGGTTGAACTCATCCAACTGCCTCTGCTTCAGGCTGTGGGCTGGCTAGGCTTATTTCCAGGTTACAATTTGGGCTCAGGTATATTCAATAGGTGATCATTCTGGGCCAAGGTGAAAGGGCAGTAGCTACCTGGGAAAAGCTTTTCTCACTGAGGGTCACTGGTATGCAAAAAGGCAAGCCTAACAAAGACAGCATATTTCAAGCCTCTGTTGGCATCATGTTTACTAAAGCAAAGTACATGGCAAGTTCAAAATCAAGGAGCAGAGAAATACATTCCTCCTGCTATTAAGCCATGGCAAGGATGTAGGTGTATAATTCTGTTATAAAGAAGTGACTAATCAGGACCAAACATTCAGTCTCTCATAGTACTATAACTACCAAATAAATTGAGGCAGTGGTTTTAAACTCCTCCTATGAAGAAAACACTAGGCCCAGATGATTTTAGAGAATATTCTACCATACTAACAAGAAACAAATTATTCTACTCTTATTCAAACTGTTGCAAGACACAGAAAAAGAGAAAATATTCTCCAAAAAACTCTCATGAAGTGAGCATAACCTTGTTGCAAAAACCAAATAATGACATAACAGGAAAGAAAATGTCAAGCCTATTTTATGACAAAAAAAATCTAAACAAAATACTACAAAAATGAAGTCTAGTACTTTATAAGCAAGACAATATACCTTAACCAATTTAAGTTTCAGGAATATGGGGATGTTTTAATATTAGAAAATATACTTAAATTGTTATTCAACATATTAATAGGTCAAAAAGAAATATCCTATGATCATCTTAATAGATACAGAAAATGTATTGATATAATTCAATAACCATTCTTATTTTTTAAAAGCCATAATAAACTGCAAACAAAAGGAAACTTTCTTAATGCAATAAAGGTATTTACAAAAATGTCTAAAGCAAATATCATTCCAAATATGGGAAAGTTAGAAGCATCTCCTTTAAATCAGAAGCAAGACAGTAATTCCAAACTTACCACATCTATTCAACACTGTATTTGATTGAGTTCCTAGCCAGGGAAACAAGATTTTTTAAAAAAAAGAACTATAATGGAAAGAGTAGGAAAAGAATAATAAAACTGTCCTTATTTGCAGATGATATAATTGCCTACATATAAAACTCCAGAGTACAGAAAATTGTCGAGAGGAAAAAATATTTTAGCAAAGTGACAGAATACGAAATTATGGCATAGAAGACAATTACATTTTCATACATAAGCAACAAACAATTAGAAAATGTTTTCTTAAATTAAAAAAACACCATTTATAATATAAATAAATCCATAAAATACTGAGGAATAAGTATAATAAAAGATGTACATAATTCATATGCAGAAATTTATGAAACTTTATTCTGAAAGGCATTATGAAAATCTAAATAACTTGATACATAGTCCATGTTCATGGCTAGAAATACACAATGTAATAAAGATTTCAATTCTTTCAAAATTGATCCGCAGATCCAATGACGATGCTAACCAAAACTCTACATTTTCCATGGAGCCTGACAACTGGCTCCAAAATGTATAAGGATGAGCAAATTGCCACAAATAAAAGACATTTCTGAATAAAAAGAATAAGAGCTGGGCATAGTGTCTCATGCTTGTAATTCCAACAGTTTGGGAGGTCAGGTGGGAGGATCAATTTAGTCTAGGAGTTTGCGACCAGCCAGGGCAATATGACCAGACCCTATTGCTACAAAAAATTAGCTGGGTGTGGTAACATGTGCTGTGCTCCCAGCTACCAGGGAGGCTGATGTGGGAGGAAGTCAAGGCTGCAGTGAGCAGTGATCACACCACTGCACTCCAGCCTGGGTAGCAGAACAAGACCCTATCTCAAAAAAAAAAAAGAAAAAAAGAAAAAAAGATAAGGCAGGAGGACCTTCTCTATAAGGTATCAAGTCTCACTATAACCAAATACTTAGGAGTAAATTTAACCAAGGAAGCGAAAGATCTGTATACTGAAAACTATAAAACACCGATGAAATAAATTAAAGATGACACAAATAAACAGAAAGATATCTTGTATTCATGGACTGGAAGAATTAATATTGTTAAAACATCCATACTGTCCAAAATAATCTATAGATTCACCACAATCCCTCTTAGAATTCCAATGTCATTGTACACAGAAATAGAAAAAGACTATTTTGAAATTCATATGGAACCAAAAAAAAAAAAAAAAAAAAAAAAAAAACTTGAATAGCCAAGGCAATCCTAAACAAAAAGAACAAAGCTGAAGGCATTACACTACCTGACTTTAAAATATACTACAGGCTGGACATGGTAGCTCACTCCTGTGGTCCCAGCACTTTGGGAGGCTAAGATGAGCACATCATCTGAGGTCGGGAGTTCAAGACCAGCCTGGCCAACATACAGAAACCCCGTCTCTATGAAAAATGCAAAATTAAAAGCACATGGGGGAAGGGGCGGTTGTGGGTGCAGCTTCAGCAGACTTAAATGTTCCTGCCTGCTGGCTCTAAGGAGAGCAGTGGATCTCCTAGCACAGCACTCAAGCTTTGCTCTGGGACAGACTGCCTCCTCAAGTGGGTCCCTCACCCTCATGCCTTCTGACTTGGCGACACCTCCCAGCAGGAGTCAACAAACAGACATCTCATACAGAAGAGTTCCAGCTGGCATCTGATGGGTGCCCCCCGGGACAAAGCTTCCAGAGGAAAGAACAGGCAGCAATCTTTGCTGTTCTGCAGCCTCCACTACTGATACCCAGGAAAACAGGGTCTGGAGTGGACCTCCAGCAAACTCCAGCAGACCTGCAACAGAGGCATCTCACTGTTAGAAGGAAAACTAACAAACAGAAAGTAATAAGCTCAACATCAACAAAAAGGACATCCACACAGAAAACCCATCTGAAGGTCACCAACGTCAAAGACCAAAAGTAGATAAATCCACAAAGATAAGGAAAACCCAGTGCAAAAAGGCTGAAAATTCCAAAAACCAGAATGCCTCTCCTCCTGCAAAGGATCACAACTCCTCACCAGCAAGGGAACAAAATTGAATGGAGAATGAGTTTGACAAATTGACAGAAGTAGGCTTCAGAAGGTGGGTAATAACAAACTCCTCCGAGCTAAAGGAGCATGTTCTAACCCAATGCAAGGAAGCTAAGAACCTTGAAAAAAGGTTAGAGGAATTATTAACTAGAATAACCAGTTTAGAGAAGAATATAAATGACCTGATGGAGCTGAAAAACACAGCACAAGAACTGCATGAAGCATACACAAATATCAATAGCCAAGTCAATCAAGCAGAAGAAAGGATATCAAAAATTGAAGATCAACTTAATGAAATAAATAAAGCATGAAGACAAGATTAGAGAAAAAAATAATGAAAAGGAATAAACAAAGCCTCCAAGAAATACGGGATTATGTGAAAAGACCAAACCTACGTTTGATTAGTGTACCTGAAAGTGACAGAAAGAAAGGAACCAAGTTGGAAAACACTTTTCAGGATACTATCCAGGAGAACCTCCCCAACCTAGCAAGACAGGCCAACATTGAAATTCAGAAAATACAGGGAACACCACAAAGATACTCCTTGAGAAGAGCAACCCAAGACACAGAATCGTCAGATTCACCAAGGCTGAAATATAGGAAAAAATGTTAAGTTCGGCCAGAGGGAAATGTCAGATTACCCACAAAGGGAAGCCCATTAGACTAACAGCGGATCTCTCTGCAGAAACCCTACAAGCCAGAAGAGAGTGGGGGCCAATACTCAACATTCTTAAAGAAAAGAACTTTCAACCCAGAATTCCACATCCAGCAAAACTAAGCTTCATAAGCAAAGGAGAAATAAAATCCTTTACAGACAAGCAAATGCTAAGAGATTTTGTCACCACTAAGCCTGCCTTGTAAGAGCTCCTGAAGGAAGCACTAAATATGGAAAGGAAAAACCAGTACCAGACACTGCAAAAACATACCAAATTGCAACAACCATCAACACTATGAAGAAAATTGCATCAACTAACAGGCAAAATAACCAGCTAGCATCATAAGGACAGGATCAAATTCACACATAACAATATTAGCCTTAAATGTAAACAGGCTAAATGTCCCAATTAAAAGACACAGATTGGTAAATTGAATGAAGAGTCAAGGCCCATTGGTGTGTTGTATTCAGGAGACCTGTCTTATGTGCAAAGATATATATAGGCTCAAAATAAAGGAGTGAAGGAATATTTACCAAGCAAATGGAAAGAAAAAAAAAAGCAGGGGTTGCACTCCTAGCCTCTGATAAAACAGACTTTAAGCCAACAAAGATCAAAAAAGACAAACAAGGGCCTTATATAATGATAAAGGGATCAATGAAACAAGAAGAGCTAACTATCCTAAATATATATGCACCCAATACAGGAGCACCCAAATTCATAAAGCAAGTTCTTAGAAACCTATAAAGAGACTTAGACTCCCACACAATAATAGTGGGAGACTTTAACATTCCACTATCAATATTAGACAGATCAACAAGAAAGAAAATTAACAAGGATATTCAGGACTTGAACTCAGCTCTGGACCAAGTGTACCTAATAGACATCTACAGAACTCCCACCCCAAATCAACAGAATATACATTCTTCTCAGCACCATATTGCACTTATTCTAAAATTGACCACATAATTGGAAGTAAAACACTCCTCAGAAAACGCAAAAGAACGGAAATCATAACAGTCTCTCAGACCACAGTGCAATCAAATTAGAACTCCAGATTAAGAAACTCACACAAGACCACAAAACTACATGGAAACTGAACAACTTGCTCCTGAATGGCTATTGGGTAAATAATGAAATTAAGGCAGAAACAAATAAGCTATTTGAAACCAGTGAGAACAAAGACACAACATGCCAGAATCTCTGGGAAACAGCTAAAGCAGCGTTAAGAGGGAAGTTTATAGCACTAAATGCCCATGAGAGAAAGCAGGAAAGATCTAAAAGCAACACTCTAACATAACAATTAAAAGAACTAGAGAACAAGAGCAAACAAATTCAAAAGCTTGCAGAAGACAAGAAATAACTAATATCAGAGCAGAGCTGAAGGAGATAAAGACACACAAACACACACACACACACACACACACACACACACAAACCTTCAAAAATCAATGAATCCAGGAATTGGTTTTTTGAAAAGGTTAACAAAATAGATAGGCTGCTAGACAGACAAATAAAGAAGAAAAGAGAGAAGAATCAAATAGACACAATAAAAAAGATAAAGGGGATATCATCACTGATCCCACAAAAATACAAACTACCATCAGAGAATATTATAAACATCTCTATGCAAATAAACTAGAAAATCTGGAAGAAATGGATAAATTTCTGGACACATACAGCCTCCCAAGACTAAACCAGGAAGAAGTCGAATCCTTGAATAGACCAATAGCAAGTTCTGAAATTGAGGCAGTAATTAATAGCCTACCAACCAAAAAAAGTCCAGGACCAGACAGATTCACAGCCGAATTCTATTAGAGGTACAAAAAGGAGATGCTACCATTCCTTCTGAAACTATTCCAAACAATAGAAAAACAGGGACTCCTCCCTAACTCACTTTATGAGGCCAGCATCATCCTGATAACAAAAGCTGGCAGAGACACAACAAAAAAAGAAAATTTCAGGCCAATATCCCTGATGAACATTGATGCAAAAATCCTCAATAAAATAAATACTGGCAAACTGAATCCAGCAGCACATCAAAAAGCTTATCCATCACGATCAAGTCGGCTTAATCTCTTGGATGCAAGGCTGGTTCAACATGTGCAAATCAATAAACATAATCCATAACATAAATAGAACCAATGACAACAACCACATGATTATCTCAATAGATGCAGAAAAGGCCTTCTATAAAATTCAACACCCCTTCATGCTAAAAACTCTCAATAAACTAGATATCGATGGAATGTATCTCAAAATAATAAGAGCTATTTATGACAAACCCACATCCAATATCATACTGAATAAGTAAAAGCTGGAAGCAGTCCCTTTGAATACTGGCACGAAACAAGGATGTCCTCTCTCACCACTCCTATTCAACATAGTATTGGAAGTTCTGGCCAAGGTAGTCAGGCAAGAGAAAGAAATAAACGGTATTCAAATCGGAAAAGAGGAAGTCAAATTCTCTCTGCAGATGACATGATTATCTATTTAGCAAACCCCATCATCTCAGCCCAAAACCTCCTTAAGTTGATAAGCAATTTTAGCAAAATCTCAGGATACAAAATCAATGTGCAAACATCACAAGCATTCCTATACACCAGTAATAGACAAACAGAGAACCAAATCATGAGTGAACTTCCATTCACAATGGGAGTTCTACAAAGAGAATAAAATACCTAGGAACACAACTCACAAGGGATGTGAAGGACCTCTCCAAGGAGAACTACAAACCACTGCTCAAGGAAGTAAGAGAGCACACAAACAAATGGAAAAACATTCCATGCTCATGGATAGGAAGACTCAATATTGTGAAAATGGCCAGAGTACCCAAAGTAATTTATAGATTCAATGCTATCCTTATCAAGCTACCATTGACTTTCTTCACAGAATTAGAAAAAAACTACTTTAAATTTCATTTGGAACCAAAAACTAGCCCACATAGGCAAGACAATCCTAAGTGAAAAGAGCAAAGCTGGAGGCATCACACTACCTGACTTCAAACCATACTACAAGGCTCCAGTAACAAAAACAGCAATGATACTGGTACCAAAACAGATATATATACCAATGCAACAGATCAGAGGTTTCAGAAATAACACCACACATCTACAACCATCTGATCTTTGACAAACCTGACAAAAACAAGCAATGGGGAAAGCATTCCCTATTTAATAGGCAAAAGAAACTATCAGAGTGAACAGGCAACCCACAGAATGGGAGAAAATTTTTGCATCTATCCATCTGACAAAGGGCTAATATCCAGAATCTACAAGGAACTTAAACAAATTTACAAGAAAAGAAAACAACCCCATCAAAAAGTAGGCAAAGGATATGAACAGACACTTCTCAAAAGGGGACATTTATGCAGCCAACAAGCATATGAAAAAAAAGCTCATCATCACTGGTTATTAGAGAAATGCAAATCAAAACCACAATGAGATATCATCTCACATCAGAATAGTGATCATTAAAAAGCCAGGAAGCAACAGATTGCTGGAGAGGATGTGGAGAAATACGAATGGTTTTACACTATTGATGGGAGTGTAAATTAGTTCAACCATTGTGAAAGACAGTGTGGTCATTCCTCAAGGATCTAGAACCAGAAATACCATTTGACCCAGCAATCCCATTACTGGGTATATACTCAAAAGATTATAAATCATTCTACTATAAAGACACATACACATGTATGTGTATTGCAGCACTGTTCACAATAGCAAAGATTTGGAACCAACCCAAATGCCCATCAATGATAGACTGGGTAAAGAAAATGTGATACATGTGAAGCATGGAATACTATGCAGCCATAAAAAGGATGAGTTCATGTCCTTTGCAGGAACATGGATGAAGCTGGAAACCATCATTCTCAGGAAACTAGCACAGGGACAGAAAACCAAACACCGCATGTTTTCACTCATAAGTGGGAGTTGAACAATGAGAACACATGGACACAGGGAGGGGAACATTATGCACTGGGGCCTGTCAGCGGGTAGGGGGATAGGGGAGGGATAGCATTAGGAGAAATATCTAATGTAGATGATGGGTTGATGGGTGCAGCAAACCACCATGGCATATGTATACCTATATAACAAATCTGCACCTTCTGCACATGTATCCCAGAATTTAAAGTATAATTTTTAAAAAAAGAGCCTCCTTGCTATGCCCAATGTCTATGTCACTCTTATCCAAAGTGACAAGTTTAAGTTAAACTTGAGAGGATGAAATATATAGGGATGCCTAGATAGCCTATCTACTGTCATTCAACAGATTGTGCCTTTTAAAAAACTAACTTCAGTAGAAACCAGCAAGTAAGAGATACATCACATATGTCAGATATATGTGGTCACAACTATTTTTTTCTCCTGCCTGGCTAATCACTCCCCTTGTGTTGATACTGTGCTGTTGCTTTAGATCAATTAATGAAAGAAAGCACTGAGGTGCCATAAAAGTTGTTTTTCCTGTTTTCAATCTGGAAGAAATTCAGTATCTTATTCGTTTTTAAAACTATTTTAATATATCTTTTATTTAACCCAATACATCAAAAATATTATTTCAACATGGTAATAAAAATTAATAAGATATTTTATGCTAAGCATTCAAAATTCAGAGTGTACTTTACATTTAAGGCCCATCTCAAATCAGACTAATCTGATTAGTCTGAATGTTCAGTAGCCTTATGTTGCTAGTGGCTACCATATTAGACAACACAGTTCCAGAAAGATTGGCTTAGAAAAACTCTGGTTGTTGGTATTTATAGGTCTCTTTTTTTGGGCTGGTCAAATTCCCCAGAGAAGTATCTTTCAATCTCCTGCCTTAGGGGTAAAAGCCTGGGTACCATTGTTCCGAGATTTAAGTATGGGAAAGAGTAGAAGCCCCATCATATTTTCTTTCACTTAAGCCCCTGTTTTCATCATTGTACCCATTCTCAGCTATGCACGGTGACTCCAGTCACACTCCCTGTGGTTGGCACAACCCCTCCAGTCTTCCTCCTTAGGGAAGTAGGGCGAGAAACAGGTGGGAGAGGCAGTTCCCAGGCTATGCGTGGTGGGCAAGAACTCTGGGGACTGATTAGCAGTTATGCGTTATTCTTTCGATGTTCTTTTAATAGTCCTTCATTGCCACTTTCATAGATTTACAGTGCCATGAATTCCTGACCCTTTCTATAATCTCAGTTTAGATTTTACCATTTCTCCCCCCTTTTAAATCAGTCCCTGACATTTTAAGGCAGCTTCTACAATTAAATTCTGTGAGAATCTCCTCTGTTACTTTTGTTCATACTCCCCTCCCAGAAAAATAAAAATAAAAAATCAGCCAGGTGTGGTGACACATGCCTGTAATCCCAGCTACTTGGGAGGCTAAGACAGAAGAATCACTTGAACCTGGGAGGCAGAGGTTGCGATGAGCCAAGTTGACGCCATTGCACTCCAGCCTGGGCAACAAGAGAGCAACTCTGTCTCAATAAATAAATAAACAAACTAACTAACTAACTACAAAGGTATAGTAATCAAAACAGCATGGCATGGTACTGGCATAAAACCAGACACACAGACCAACTGAATAGTATAGAGAGCCCAGAAATAAACCCATGCATCTACAATTAATTGATTTATGCAAATGTGCCAAGAACACACACTGGGGGAAGAACAGTCTCTTGAATAAATGGAATTGGGGAAGCTAGATATCTACATGCAGAAGAATGAAAACTCTTATTTCACCACTTGTATAAAATTAACTCAAACTGGATTAAAAACTTAAACATACATCTTTCAACTATAAGACTGCTAGAAAAAAACATAGGGGGAAGCTCCATGACATTAATCTGGGCAGAAATTTATTAGATGTGAACCTAAAAACAAAAGTAACTAAAGCAAAAATAGACCAATGGAATTGCATCAAACTAAAAAATTTCTGCACAGCAAATGAAACAATTTAAATAGAATGAAGTGACAATCTATGGATTGGGATAAAATATTTGCAAACCATACATCAAGGGGCTAATACCCAAAATATACAAAGAACTCAAACTACTCAATAACAAGAAATAACCCAATTTCAAAATGGGTGAAAGGCTTGAATAGACATTACTGAAAAAAAAAGAAAAAAGAAAAAGCACACAAAATGGCCAACAGATATTTTGAAACAATGCTCAACATCTCTAATCATCAAAGAAATGCAGCTTAAAACTACAATGAAATATTGCCTCACATCTGTTAGATTGGCTATGATCAAAAAGACAAAAATAGCAAATGTTGGCAAGGGTGTAGAGAAAAGAGAACCCTCATACACTGTCAATGAGAATGTAAATTAGCACAACCATTTTGAAAAGCAGTATGGAGTTTCCACAAAAAAACTAAAAATAGAACAACCATATGATCCAGCAATCCCACTACTGGGAATTTATCCAAAAGAAATGGAATTAGTATGCTGAATGGATGTCTGCATTCCCATGTTCACTGCAGCATTACTCACAATAGCCAAGATATAGAATCAACCTGTGCCCATCAATGAATGAAAGGATTAAAAAAATGTGACATATATACCCATATATATATATATATATACACATAGTGAAATAT
>NW_016107588.1:1279850-1286483 GCF_001604975.1 Cebus imitator | reverse complement strand
TCTGGTTTTCTATTGCACAGCAAGGTAACTATAGTCAATAATAATATAGTGTGTATTTTCAAATAGCCTAAAGAGGATTTTAAATGTTCTGACTACGTGATATAAATATTTGAAGCAATGGATATGACACTCTGATTTTATAATTTCACAATGTATACATGTATCAAATTATCACTGTGTACCCTTTAAATATAATTATTACTTACCAATTAAAAATAAAATAAAACTTTAAAACCCGAATGGAATTAGTGCATGGACAAATAGATGTAAATAATCCAATGGAACAAAAAAAGAGACGAGTAGCTGATTTAGACACAAAGTTTATACATATTTGCCATATGAGAGAGGGGGCATGATGGAGCAGTAGGAGAAAAGGAATTATTCAATTAGTGGAGCTGGAAAAAAATGATTATCCACATGAAAAGATTAAATTTGAGCACTACCTGACATTATACACAATTAACTTCACATGGATTTAAAAGTTGAATACCAAAGTTGACTGCAGCTCGCAACTTTAATCCCAGCTACTTGGGAGGCTGAGGTGGAAGGATCACTTGAGTCTAAGAGTTTGAGATCAGCCTAGGAAACAAATGACAACAATCCATCTCTAAAAAATAAAAATACATAAAATAAGAGAAAGAATTTGAAGGGCCAGGCACGGTGGCTCACGCCTGTAATCCCAGCACTTTGGGAGGCCAAGGCGGGTGGATCATGAGGTCAGGAGTTCAAGACCAGTCTATTGAACATGGTGAAACCTTGTCTCAATTGAAAATACAAAAAAAAATTAGCCAGGCATGGTGGCCAGTGCCTGTAATTGCAGCTACTTGGGAGGCTGAGGCAGGAGAATTGCTTGAACCCTGGAGTGGAGGTTACAGTGAGCCAAGATCATGCAATAGAGTGAGACTCTGTCTCGGAAAAAAAAAAAAGAAAGAAAGAAAGAAAGGAAAAGAATTTGAATATCAAAAATGTTTAAACTTTTAGATTGAACTGCAGATTAATATATTTTTCTCTTGGAGTGGGGAAGTACTTAGTATGCATCAATATACCACTCAGCAGGAGCAGAGACATGGTAGCCTAGGAGGAGCTAGAACTATGGAGGATATATGGCCACTGCCAGAGATGCTATTTGAAGCAGAGAAAAGGGGAGGAAATATCCTGGCTTTTCCCTACTCTTGCTCTTTAATATCATGCCAGTTCATCCCATTGACCAAACCTAACTGGCAGCCAATGAGCATCTAAAGGATGCTAGCCCTAGTGATTCAAAGCAGAGCAGGAGGACAGAGAGTGAATCTGAGAACAAATAGGCAAATGATCAGCACAGATTTCTTAAATTATTTACAAAAGTGCTGACTATAAAAGAAAAGTTTACAATATAAAAATGCAGAATTTTATTCATCAAAAATCATTTTAAAGGAAATGAAAAGACAGGCCAGTCATGGTGGCTTGCACCTGTAATCCCAGCATTTTGGGAGGCCGAGGTGAGTGTATCACTTGAGGTCAGAAGTTTCAGATTAGCCTGACTAACATGGTGAAACCCCATCTCTACTAAAAATACAAAATTAGCCGGCGTGGTGGCACATGTCTGTAATCCCAGCTATTCAGGAGACCGAGGCAGGGGAACTGCTCGAACCTGGGAAAGGGAGGTTTCAGTGAGCCAAGATTGTGCCATTGCACTACAGCCTGGGCAACAAGAGTGAAACTCTGTCTCAAAAAAAAAAAAGAAAAGAAAAGAAAAGACGAGCCACAAACTAGGAGAAAATATTTGGCAATGCAGATGACTGACAAAGGATTAGTATATAAAGAACTAAAAATCAATAAGAAGAAAACAGAAGACAGCAGGAAAATAGGCAGAAGATATGAACAGACACGTTATAGAAGAGGTAATGCATACTGCCAACACCCATGTGAGCAGATGCTCAACCTCATTAGCAGTCAGGGAAATGAAAAATTAAAACTACAGTGAGATGCCATTTACACCCATTCAATTGGCAAAAAAAGATTCTGACAAGTGTTGGAGTGGATGAGGGATAACAGAATCTCTTATACTTTGCTGATGGAAGTGAAAATGAGCACTACCACTTAGCCAAAACAAAACAATTTGGCATAATATTGTGTAGTCGTATGTTTGTATGCCCTCTAATGCAGCAATTATATCTCTAGGCATAATTGTAGACATGTATGGGAATGTTCACAGCAGCACTGTTTGCAATGGCAGAAACAAGAACAACCTAAGTGACAATCAACCAGAGAATGGAAAACCAAATTCTGGTATACGTTCAGCAATGAAATGAGCATACTACAATCTCAAACAATAGCATGAAAAAATCTTTGTAACATGTTAAGTAAAAAAAAGCATGGCCATGAAAACTGCATATGTAGTATGACCCTCTTTTTACAAAGCTCAAAAAAAGTAAAAATGATAACCTATCAGACAGCTCTCTATATACTTATATAATAAAATTACATACGCAAGTAAATACATATATACATATGCATTTTGAAACAGGATCTTGCTCTGTTGCCCAGGCTGGAGTGCAGTGGTGTGATCTCAGCTCACTACAGCCTCAATCTCCTGGGCTCAAGCAATCCTCCTACTTCAGCCTCCCAAGTAGCTGGGACTACAAGCCCACACCACCACGCCTGGCTGATTTTTGTACTTTTTGTAGAGGCAAGGTTTTGCCATGTTGTCCAGGCTGTTCTCAAACTCCTGGGCTCAAGCAATTTTCCCAACTTGGCCTCCCAAAGTGCTGGGATTACAGGCATGGCAACACCATGCCCAGCCTATATCTAGAGTTTAAATCATTTGAGTTAAAAATACAAACATGAAGGAAAGTTGTTATCTTGGAATTGTGGGAGAGAGAAGGATGGAGTATAAGCACAAATTCAGATGTCAGATACACATAATGTATTAGCTTTCAAGTTGGGTATAAGGATTATAGGTGTTCTTTATAGCAATTGAGTAATTAAAGTGAACAAATGTCATGCAAAAACCAGTGGTGATAACACATTATATATACATCAAGGGTTATAAGTAATCCGATTCTTTGTAAACAGAGGTCCTGAGGAAAATAAAAAGAATTAGTTAAAAATTCTGGATAAGCATAGCAGATTGAACACATTAGTTTGTTATTGTTTCCTCCAGAAATCTCGCTCAAGTTGACTATGCAGAGATTTTTTTTTAATATTATAAGCTCACAGTGGCAAAATAGTAAAAGAAAAGATCTCCAATGGCACTGTCTATTTTTGGAGGTTGGAAAGTGGAGAGAGGAATGGTAGCTAACTTAGCTAGCCAGAGGAAGCCATCAGAGGGGAGAAACAAGTTGATTTCCACAGAACCCAGAAAGCCTTCAGAACTGGAGATGCCAGGCATGAAGGAAGGCAGAGTAAAACATGGGGCTGAAAATAAGAGTCAATTAAAAGTCTTTTAAGGAACAGTTCCCCATATCTGTCGCAGCCAGTCAAGTAAGGAGAAAGATTTATTATCTGGCAAAAGGGGATATGCCAGGCACTGTGAAGAGGGATTGAGCAAATCTACCCACTAATTAGTAAAACTCCCCCTCCTCCAGTTCCCAGAACTCTGAATGCTAGGACTACCAGTTGACAAGCTTCCTCTAGTCTGTCCCACCAGATACACCCCACAGACTCCAGTGAAAGCAGAAAAAGCATACCTCATGCACACATTAATAGTCTCAGAGAGATATGGCAAGATATTATGGCAATTGAAGAGTAGATTATGGAAAAGGAGAGAGGAAAAGAGTTATTGGTAATTTCTAGAATAATGATCACTGAAATTCATACTTCAAGAAAAAGATTGAAAATAAAATTGAGAAAATCTTCCAGAAATAAAAGGAGAGAGAATGAAAATAGGAAAGGAAATATTTTTAAACTAGAGTATCAATCTAAGAAGTTCAAAATTCAACTAACAGGAGTTCTAGAAAAAGGGAACAGACCAAATAGAGGAGAAAATTTTTTAAACAATTTAATGAAATGTCTCGAAACTGAAAGACATGAGTCTTCATGAAGGACATGAGATTGAAATGGACTCACCAAGTACACATCAAAATAAATGAGAAAAAACCCACAGGAAGATGGTGCATCGTGAAAGTTTAGAACACTATGATAATAAAATCCTAGAAACTTCAAGAAAAGAAAAAGTAAGTCATAAGACTGATAGTGAGGATGGTATCAGACTGAGCAACTCCAACAATAGAGACTAGAAGACACTAGAAATGTGTCTTCAAATTTTTTAAAGAAAGTTATTTCCAACTTAGAATTCTATTTCCAACTTAGAATTATATATCCAGCAATGTGTCAATCGCATGTAAAAAAAATAATAAAGCATATACAATGCCTTGATTCAAACATATACAATCCCCTGAAATATGCAACTGTCATAAACTCTTTGTCCAGAAGCTACTGAAAGATGTCTTCCACCAAAACAAAGAATTAAGACAAAAAGAATATAATATGAGATCTAAAATGGAAAAGAAGGAGGGAGAAGGAAATGCCCAGGATGATAAATGCAAACTGAAGCAGAATAATGATGTTGTTAAAGGAAGGCATCTTCCAAGGGTAAAAAGTAAGCAACCTAATTTAATGTGCTTGGCTATATTGGAAAGAATTTTACATCTCTGCTTAGAAACTGCAGAAGAAAAACTTGATCATAAGTGCAAGGAAAGCAAATGCAAATGAATTAAATGAAGCAAATATTGACTCCAGGGAAAACCAAAAAGTTTATTGGGCAGTAAGCCTTCACTTTCAGTGAAATGACATATAACACAATTTTCCCATAAGGCTAATTGATATAAACAATATTTAAGTTCCTATGGCATATTTCTGGTCACAAAAACATCACCAAACTTCTTAATAAAGACTCAAAACACTTCAAATATTAAACATTGAAATAAATGTGAGCTCTATGTACATTTAAGAAAAACTAATTAAAACAAATGGAATAATTATTTACTTAATTATTCCAGGTCAAGGTCGTGAGTGGCTGGAGCCTATCCTGGCAACACAGGACACAAGGTAGGAACTGACCCTGGACAGAATGCCACTGCTTTGCAGGGGGCAGTCACACCCACACCTACACTCACTCAGACTGGGACAATTTAGAATTGTCAATGACCCTAACAAGCACATTTTGGGGATGTCAAAGATAACCAGAGTACCTGGACAAAATCCACAAAGACATGGGGAGAACATGCCAAATCCACACAAACTGTGACCTCAGCTGGGAACCAATTATTTTTCTCTCCAACATTATAATGAAACATCATTGAATGAAAGGTTGTTATTCAAGGACCTGCTGTAATATGAAATAAAATTTCATTGTAGTTCACTGTGTGGCTGACCTGTGAACAATATCGACATGGTCATAATAATTAAAACACTGAATATTTATTTCACCAAAGATCAGGATAGAACTATATTTCGTGCAAGAGGAAGAGGGATTATGGGGCAGTAGCAGCATGAGAGAGATAACTCACCTTTTTATATAGTAGGATCTTAATAAATGCTATCTAAAATAGCAGCATAGGAATATGATTTTAAATGTATGGGGTTGATATCTGTAGAAACAGCTATGGTTTGAACATTGTTATCTCTGGAGAGTGACACTCAGGATTGGAGAGGAGAGTGAGACCTGCTGTTTTTCAGTGTCAGCCCACTTATATTGAAAGAGCTATGATTTTAATTGCATGCATATATTACTTTGATTAAAAATACATTTTTTAAAAATGGAGTCTCGCTGTGGTGGCTCACACCTGTAATCCCAACAATTTGGGAGGCCAATGTAGGAGAATTGCTTGAGGCCAGGAGTTCAAGACCAGCCTGGGCAACATAGCGAGACTCCATTCCTACAAAGAAACTGCGGATCCAAATTGCAAGAATATTAATAGCAACTCCATTCATAATAGCAAATATCTGGAACTACAATCTAATGCCCATAGGCAGGAGCAGGAATATATATATATATATATATATATATATTATAGTTACATTTACTCAATGAATTATGACTATACAGCTAATTTTTAAATTAGCTACAGCCACACACAACAATATGGATGAATCTTAGTAATATATATTAAGTGAAAAAGTGCCAAAAATTATATAGAGCATAACATTTGTATTAAGTTAAAAACAACTAAAACTAAACAATATACTTTTGGGAACATGTACAGCTAAAACCATGTTTTTATTTTTTACAGAGGTGAGCTCTCACGATGTTACCCAGACTGATCTAGAACTCCTGGCCTCAAGCAATCTTCGAACCTCAGCCTCCCAAAGTGTTGGGATTACAGGTGTGAGCCACCACACCTGGTCGATAATTTCTTTTAAATAAGGGAATGTTAAACACAAGTTTTGAATGGTCATTGTCTCTGGTAGAAGATGCTGTATATAATTTTTTGTAGAAATTGCATAAGATCTAATTCCTATAATAAACCTTTTATTCTATATCACTTATAGTGGTTCTGCTTCTCTCATAGAACCATGTCTTTACAGCCATAAACCACAAATGGAGATTAATCAATTTTGGCCATGAAGTTTCAAAATATGCCCAACACAGACACACACACACACACACACACACACACACACACACACACACACACTTCCTTTTCTTAACAA
>NW_016107588.1:1238665-1279164 GCF_001604975.1 Cebus imitator | reverse complement strand
ATGAAAGCTTCCTGGCAGTTCTGACAGGTGGGTGTTGCTATCTTGCAAATCATGAACTTGAAATTCAGAGATGTTATCCGAATTGCTCTAATACACACAACAATAACAAAATTAGACCCCTCTCTGACTCCACACCCATGCTATTTCTACCACACCATTAAGCCCAAGTGTTAGGCTTAGTATCTATTGAGTGAGGGGGTCCAGTTTTCATTGTCTAAATATGGATACTGGGAGCAAACTGAACAAGACTACAGAATCTAGCACTGTAAAGAACAACATCTGGTCAGGTGTGGTGTTTCACACCTGCCATCCCAGCACATTGGGAATCTGGGGCAAGAGGATTGCTTGAGGTCAGGAATTCGAGACCAGCCTGGGCAATATACTGAGACCCTGTCTCTACCAAAAAATTTAATAATTAGCCAGGTATAGTGGTGCACACCTGTAATCCCAGCTACTTGGGAGGCTGAGGTTGGAGGATCACTTGAACCCCAGAGTTGGAGGATGCAGTGAGCCATGATTGCACCACTGCACACCAGCCTGGGCAACAGAGCGAGACAGTGTCTCAAAAAACCACCACCAACAACAAAAAGAATAACGTCTCTCTATCACCACCCACAGGTTCGTTTTTGTCCATTGATAACAATGAAAGATTTTGTTTTATAACTGGGTAAGGAAAGAGCTGCTGACTGGGAAGAGAGAGGAAGCAGGTGAAAATGCAGCCTCTTAAACTGGGCCTGAGCCCCTGAGCCAGAGAGGTGATAGCAGAAGCTGGTGGAAGGGTTTTCTTAAGAGAGTTTATGAAGCTGTGAGTATAAGTCAAGCTGCTTTAGGCTTCATGGAATAAAGGGTAGCTCTGAGTCAGGGAGAAGGCCATAGTCCTTACTCATGTGCAGAATCCCTTTCCCTTCTGGCACTTTAAGGATTAGTGGTTTTGGGGGCACTTTTGTATGGGTGGTGGCGTTTTCATGATGGGCATCACCAGGAACAGTGGCATCAAGGCCTTCCCAGGGGATCTATGGGCAGTAGATGGCCCCATGTGGGAACCAGAGCCACAAAGAGAAAGCATAAATCAGAGGCCACTAGGTGGGGCTGGTTTGTGGCACGTGTAAGGGGGACTCCCTTAGGAGTCTTCCAGAAATATTGGAGAGACATTTAGAACAGGGGCAGATGGGGACTGGAGCCTTTATTGTTGATAACAATGAGACTTCTTTATTTGTACACACAAGCGGCTGAGGTTCACATACACGGAAAGGAAGTTGGTTGCTTATGTTAGTTGCTCCCCAGGAGACAGTGGTATCAGGATATATGAAGGCTCCTCCATGACTCCAAGAAATAGCTAGGGAATGGTTGAAGGGGCTACCTTTCTGCAAAGACCTGGGGCATAAACTGTCATGGAAATCTCAGCATAAGTGGCAGTGTGGTTCCATTCTGTCTGCCTAGTGAAGCTAAGGAAGATTTGGTTTTCAAAAAATAAACTAGAAAACTCCAAGTATGCTGTGTGACCGTGAAGTAATAATACAAATATACCGTCAACTAATGTATATCTGGTCCTGTCACTCCCCTGCATAAAACTCTTCAGGGACTCCCCTTAGCTAAATTCTATGTAAGGTCCTCCTCATCTACCACTATGGCCCCTCTCTGGAGGGAGAGTGGTACCTCCTCCATGTCAACCATGCTGGACTCCTTTTAGCCCCAGGACTCTCCACACTCTCCTTTGCCTCCAGTCCTTTGCATATGCTGTTCCTACTTCCCAGAATCCTCCCCTCACACCCATCCTTGTTATCTGGTTAATTTCTATCTTTCTTTCTCCTCTCAGATTAAATGTCATTGCCTGAGAGGTTTCTTCTTGACCCTGACTCCAAGACTAACTTAGTTCCCAAGGACAAATGTTTCCTGGTCTTCCCCTTTAACAGCACTTATCCAACAGGTAATTATTCATCAGTCACCTATTTTCCCTGATGGAGTTTTACAATCTGTACCGGTGAGGATAACATCAGTTCTGATCAAAACTGGATCTCCACTGCCAAGCACAGTGCTCAGCACAGAGGAGATACGCAATACACACGTGTCAAATGAAAAGATGAGTGAACGTACTTACTGGTTAGGTATTCACTCTGTGCCAGGAACTGTGCTAATTACTCTACATGCATTTATGTCCTCATTTTATCCCTGATTAAAGTGAAAACCAATGAAGTTATGTAACTGTCCCAGGTCACACAGCAGCTAAGTGCCAGAGCCAGGACTCAACACAGGTCTATCTAACTGGATAGCCCCTGCTCTTAACCAGTTAACAAGCATACTACATCATATATGGCAAAGAAATTCCTATCCCTCTGTAATCCTGTTCAATTGAGAGATGCTCTCAAGATGTGGATTTAGACTTAGCAGAGAAGGGCAAGGTCCTAAGTTTGCATATTCCAGACAGTTTACCAGAATCTTAGAAATGAAGTGGTGCTTTGTTGTTGTTGTTGACCAATTCCCATGGTTTCTTGTCTCTAAATCTCCAGGAAGCTCACAAAAAAGAATGTCTAGAAGCAAGGAGACGAATCACAAGGCCATGGCAGTAATGAGAGGTGATAATGGCTTGGACCAGAGTTAGGGCAGTAGAGGTGGGGAGAAATCACAACAGACACCAGACAAACCAAAGTTGCTGATGGATTGGATGTGGAGTATAAGATAGAGAGAGGAGTCAGGGATGACTTCAATTTTCTTGACGTAAACAACGGGAAGAACATGGAGTTGCCATTAACTGAAATGAAAAAATGGCAAGTGGAGCATATTGGGGAAGATGGGAATTTCACTGTACACCAGATAAGTTTGAGGCTCTTGTTAAACATCCAATTGGAGATAATCAAGTAAGCCACTTGATATGGTGTCTGGAATTCAGGGGACAGATCTGAGCTGGAGTCTTTCTTACATGTCACCTCCTGCACAGCTCTTCCTTGACCCCACTGCTGAGAATTCTAGCTCTGTATATTCCCTGCATTGTATAGCACTTATCACTCCAATACACCATCTACTGTACATGGTTGTTTTGTTTATTGCTTGTTTCCTTCACCCCACTAGAATGTCAGCTGCAAGAAGGCAGAGGTTTTCGTCTGGTATGATACTTGTGCTGTGGTTTAGGTATTTGTCCCCTCCACATCTCATGTTAAAATGTGATCCCCAGTGTTGGAAGTGGGGCCTAGTAGGAGGTGCTTGGACCATGGAGGTGGATCCCTCATGCCCAGCTTGGTGCCTTCCTCATGATAATGAATGTGTTCTCACTCAGTTCCCAAAAGATCTGGTTGTTCAAAAAAGCCTGGTACCTTCCTCCTTCTCCTCCTCCTCTTTCGCCTCCTCCTCCTCCACCACTTCTTCCTCTTCCCCCTCTCCTCCTCCTCCTCTTCTTCTTCCTCTTGTCGCTTTCTTTCTTTCTTGTGCCCACATATGTGCAGCCTCCTTCCTCTCCCTTTGTGATGCCTGTTCCTTTTCCCCTCCCACCATGAATGGAAACTTCCTGAAGCCATTACCAGAAGCAGATGCTGGCGCCATGCTTCTTGTGCAGCCTACAGAACTGTGAGCCAAGTAAACCTCTCTTCTGTATCAATTACCCAGCCTTCGGTATCCCTTTACAGCAATGCAAATGGACTAAGACAGCCTGGCACTTGGTAGGCCCTTAATAAATATTTGTTTACTGAGTAGATGAATGGATTTAATAAAACAAGAGCTCAGAGAGCTCAACAACAACAAAAAAAAATCAGAAATCTATTGTGAATAAATTTTCTCAAAATAAAGCAAGAACTAAATCAGCAAATTGTAAAAGCGTACCACATATCATGATAAAAATGAACATAGAATCATTAACTGGCTATGTGTCCTGGTTAAATTAATTATCTGGAAGTACAAACAAGAGTTCTTCAAATATTCAAGCAGAAACAGCAAAGTGTCACAGGAATAAAAACCAGACTTTCCTTGTATTTTTCCATAGAAACTATCAGTGCCAGAAGACAGTGGACTAGTGTCCACAAAGTTCTGAGGGAACATATGACCCAAAAATATTACACCCACCCAGACAACTTATTATTCAAGGAAAATTGCTATTCACAAACAGGAAAGACTCAGGAGATGAACCATTCATTGGTTTTTCTTAAAAAATTAAAATACATTTTTTAAACTACCCAAAAAGAAAAATGCTGTCAACCAAGGGATATATCAGAACTAAGAAATAGCTGTGAGCATTGACTCCATTAAAATATAACACTAAGACTAACTATAGAACCTTCACTAAATGACTGACTGGGGAAATGACATCATTGCAAAATATAATGCATTATAACCATTGTCAAAGTAAAGCCAATGTAACCAACAAAAATTGGGAGGTGGGAGAACAATAAAATAAATGTCTTCCTCCATTGTGAGGAGTCCATTGGCAGTGTCCACATAGATTTACCAATAAAAAGGAAAGGAAAGGGAAAGGTGGGAGAGGGGGAGGTAAAAAGGGCAGGGGAAGAAGAGTAAAAGAAAATAATTTATCCAATTGTGTAATTTCTTTAGGATTTTTTTAACCATAGAGCCTCAAAAAACTAATAGATCTTATGGGGAAGAAACATTTACATCAAGTTCAGTAGTTTCTTTATTTTCAAACTGGTTCCTTTTTGTATATTTTAAATTCAAGTAAAGCCAAATCTGACACTTTTTGTTAAAAAAAATATAGCATGACTGATATGATCCCCTTGTTATAAAATTATTTATTGATAGCTTGATGCTTTCTACCTTTACATGTATATAAAGCGATGGTTGGTGTCTTAGTCTGTTTTGTGCTGCTACAGCAGAATATCTGAGACTGAGTAATTAATAAAAACCATAAATTTATTTCCCACAATTCTGGAAGCTGGGAAGTCCAATATCAAGGTGTTGGCATTTGGTGTCTGGCGAGAGCCTTCTTACTATGGCCTCATGTGGTAGAAGGCAGAGGGCAAAAGGGATGAACCCCCTTGTTCAAGTTCTTCCATAAAGGCACTTAACCCCATTCATGACAGAGCCCTCATTGACTCAATCACCTCCTAAAGGCCCCACTTCCCAATCCTGTTGCACTGGAGATTGAGTTTCAACATAAATTTTGGAGGGGACACAAATGTTCAAACCATAGCAGCTGGGATGTTGCTCACCAGATGTTAACTGTATTTGTTTCTTTTCTGGGTGATAAAATCATTGGTGATTTATTTGTTCCTTCATTGTAATTCTTAAACTGCTTCAATTTTTATAATATGCATTATCTGCTTTATAAAAACAAAGTAATTATTGTTCTTTAAAAATAAGAATAAAAAATATTCTCCCTTGTATGCAAGCCAACACATGGAAAGCTGTGTATCCTGCATTGATTACAATAGGGAAAGTGAAAACAACGTAAATGTTCATATTGGAGAAATAGTTAAAGAAACCTTGTAGTATTTCCAAAATTAGCAATAATTTAAAAGAATGAAGTACAATTATATGTATCCAAATGGAAAGATTGTTGGGACAGACAGGTGAATAAGGCAGGTTGTTGAATGATGTTTACGCAAAGATGCCATTTGTGTGCATGCACACAGGTTTATTGCAGAAGGAAAGGTCAGCAGAGAGATGCACCAACTGGATAACTGGGAGTTTTCCAAAAGCAGCTAGGGATTTGGCCAAGTCTGAGGGGGTGGCTTTATCGGTAAAGGATGAAATTTTTATAAGTAGGATTTCTTTATGTATTAATTTCACAATTGGAAATCCATTTATTTTTAAGACAAAGTGTTTAGCTTTGCCTGAACACTTTGATAGTTGGAGGCTCATAGAAGGGTCAACTTTGACAGTAGAAGACACACGCTTGACTCTAGATCCAGCAGCATGCCAGGAGAATCCACAGATGTCCCTCCCCAAGATGGGATGTAGTGGAGAAGGTTACACCCTAGAGGAGGGAGGCATTTCCACTTAAAGCTGCAAGATAATGAGGGAAGTATTCTGGGAAGAGATCAAGAAGGTAGTAACATTTGTTTGCAGTGGAGTTATAAAAGGCCTTTGGGAAGAGGTTGGGGGTGGGAGAAGTTGAGAGGAACCGGGGTTAGACTGCTTATAGTAGTAAAGGGATGGGGATTTGGGTTGGGGAAGAGGCTTTTCTTTCCTGAAGTGTCTGAGGATGACAGTTATGAGAGATCTGACTGGAATAACTGGCTATGGTCCCCCTGCTGCCCAACAGCCCCAAATTTGCAATGCAGTAGCAAGGAATCTATTCTGGGCAAGGGCTGGCAGGAAGTTTGTGGAAGGCTGGCAACAGCTTTGCTTACCTGGTGAGAGGAGTGGCAACAAGGTGGTTGGGTTGGTAGTAAAGGCCTTTTATTTGTGTATTAATTGATAATATATTTCTAAAAACTAAAAATAGCAAACATATATAGCAGTTTCTATGTGCCAGACACTATTTTGAAATGTTTTACATATGTACTCAGTCCCCACAACAACTCTAGAAAGTAGGTAAAGCCCCACTATGCAGTTGCGGACACTAAAGAACAGTGATGGCAAATGACTGAGTCACAGCCCCACAGCTTGTACAGAGCAAAGCACAGAGTAAACTCAAGAAGGCCGGCTCTGGTATCTGAGCTCTTAACCATTAGTAAAATGCCATATTTTAACAATTCTGAGATGCATATTTTTTCATCCTGAAACTAGAATGCATATCACAATCAATGATGTTTCATTGTTTAGTTGATAAGATTTTTACTTTCTTAGGGGTATCTAAAATAATGATGCTTCTTAAATTCAGTGATACATGGTTTTGAATAGTTGTATTATCCATCCTGAAATCATGTTGCTCTAGGACTTCCCATGCATTGGTGTTTGGGGAAGATCTTTAGCACCATTAAGACCCAACTTGGGGCTGAGTAGGGTGACAGTTGCCTGATCAGGGCCTGATGGTCCACTCCCCAAGTTTCACTAGAGCATATTTCAGAAGCAGATTCCACAGGCCACTCAGTGACCAGGTTGGACAAAGGACATGGCTACAGTGACCAGCAAGGACCTGAAGGGTAGCACAGGGACTGCATGTGAATCTGGGGTCCCTTCTTTCTGAGAATACAAGAGCATCTCCCCATACCCAGATGCCATTTTGAATGACAGAAGAGTTTGGGATAGAAAGTCTGAAAGACTGTGCATTGGCCAGGTTCAGTGGCTTATTCCTGTAATCCCAGAACTTTGGAAGGGCAAGGCAGGATTCCTTGAGCCCAGGAGTTTGAGACCAGCCTGGGAAACACAGTGGGATGCCATTTCTGCAAAAAAATAAATTGAAAAATTAGCCGGATGTGATGGTACATGCCTGTGGTCCCAGCTACTCAGGAGGCTGAGGTGGAAGGATCACTTAAGCTTAAGAAGCTGAGGCTTCAGTGAGACCTGATCATGCCACTGCACTCCAGCCTGGGTGACAGAGCAAGACCCTGTCTTGAAAAAAAGAACTGAGGACTTAGCTAAACTGAAGTACCTGAAAGAAAACTGCTTATACTGAAAAAGGGTTGGTTTCCTTCGATTAGAAGTCCACGTTTTTCTCTCCTGTATCAATGGAAATGGAAGCTTCAAAACAAGATGATAATTATGGAAAATTAGGAAGGCAAAACATTTTCACATATCTGAGTATAGTGACTATAAATTTTCTCAACCTATGTTGATTGTTTATTCATTTGTATCCTGCATCATAAAAAGGAGGTAAGGCAACTATATTAATCCATTCTTGCATTGCTATAAAGAAGTACCTGGGAATGGGTAATTTATAAAGAAAAGAGATTTAATTGGCTTATCGTTCTGCAGGCTGTACAGGAAGCATGGCTGAGGTGGCCTCAGGAAACTTATAATCTTGTCAGAAGGTGAAGGGGAGTCAGGCATGTCCTACATGGCTGGAACAGGAGGAAGAGACAGAAAGGAGAGGTGCTACACACTTTTAAACAATGAGCCCTCATGAGAACTCACTCACTATCACAAGAACAGCAAGGGGGAAACTCACTCCTATGATTCAATCACCTCCCACCAGGCTCCTCCTCCAACACTAGGGATTACAATTCGACCTGAGATTTGGGCAAGGACACAAATACAACCCATATCAGCACCCCAAGTGGTGTTATACCTAAAGGACTTAGAGAGATGGGGACTCAGAAAACCAAGCAAACCCACAGTGACACTCTGGGTCTCTCCAGGCTCCAGTAACTCTCTGCCATGAGGCATTTGGCAGCTCTTCATCCCTCTGCCTCCCTGTGCTCCTCGCCTTCTCACTTGTTGCTAGCAAGTTGCACTTGCTGGGCCCAACTTCATGCCCCAGCACATTGTTCTTCTACCCCAAGCACAACACTGACAGTGTCAGCTCTGCCAGGAAGCCTACCATATACCTTCATGCCCATAGAATCTGAACCAGATCTCTGGGTGAGAGGTTTCAGGAGCTCTGTGCCCTCAGCCCCCAAACCTGGTAGGCTGAGTGGAAACCCCAGCCCCAGAGGAGTTGCCCAGAAAGAGGTTCCAGGGCACTGAACAATGAGAACACATGGACACAGGGAGGGGAGCACTACACACTGGGGTCAGTTGGGGGGAAATAGGGGAGGGACGGTGGGGGGTGGGAAGCTGGGGAGAGATAGCAAGGGGAGAAATGCCAGATGTAGGTGATGGGGAGGAAGGCACCAAATCACACTGCCACGTGTGTTACTATGCAACAATTTTGCATGTTCTTCACATGTACCCCAAAACCTAAAATGCAATAAAATAAATGGGAAAAAAAAAAAAGAAAAATAAATGACCTTTTCAAAAGGAGCTTAGGTTCTGGATGGGAGATGGCAGCATGTTTCAAACCTGAGAGTGGGTAATGGTAGAAACAGGCAGCAGAATGGGGCTGAGTTGGTGGTAGAGGGGGACTGTTGGAGTGTAAGAGGGTAAAAACCAATACCACCCATCCCTTTATGATCAGAATCAATTGACAAACTTCAGGGATATCCTGAATCCTAGGAATGTATCTGCGTCTTTTAAGTTCAGGTTAGTACAGACTCAAATCTTTTTGTCATTTCCCCTTAACATGACACACAGAACTTCCCTAAACGCTTAGAGAGCTAAAACCTAAGGACAGAAATGACAAGGAGCACTTATTCTAGGGAAGGCCTTCTGGTTCCCAGGAAAAGATTCTTTTCAGTTTCCCAAAGTAAGGGGAGGAGATATTAGATGAATTAGACATGTTGGGTTTGGCAAGCTCATACCTCTTCCTTCTTCTTCTGACAACACCTTGTTTCTGCATTAAGGAACTAGTCCTCTCAATCTATGTGGCCTTGAGGGGAGTGGTCAATCATATCCCAGAGTGACTAATAGGAATAACGCATGCCCCCAGCCAGAGTAATTGGTCTAGGGGTGAACACATGACTGAAACTGGGCCAATGAGAGCCTTTCTAGAGAAGTGCATCCTTGGAGGTCTCTCTCTGCTAGCACCACAATCAATAACATTAACTTTAACTTAAGTTAATTAACAAATTGTTACTGGATGTCTACAAAAGAAATAAATTCTCTACAGAATAAAGTAGAAACGTGACAAGGAAACAGACCAAATAAAAGAAAGGAGAGGCAAAGCCCTGACAATATTGAGCCCCTAAAGTCAACTCAACCAATGGACTTTTCAGTCTAATGAGCTGGTAAATGTTTTTTGTGCTTAAGTTAGTTTGAGTTGGATTTCTAAATGTTATGACTACTGCAATGCACATAAATGAGAACTAAGGGCTCTATGGATCTTCACTGGAACCACCAATGTGGGCCAGCTGCTCTGTATTCATTACCCATAGATATTGTGAAAAACTGGCTTCTTCACCCTCTGCTCTCCACTTCTACTTCATGGCTTTTGCATTCTCATGGTTCATGTTTCCTGATAACTTCAGCTTCCTAAGAACTTGGCATAGGTACATTACATCTCATGGCTCCTCTGACCCCTCTTGACCTCATGGCCTTTCAACTTCTGCTCTCATTGCTCACTGCCTCATCCTTCAGATGTTTTATAGCTCAAGTTCTTTAGGGGAATTGATGAGCTAGGCTCATGTTTTCATGCTGGGCCACGGCAGAGAACACTACATGAGCACACTGCAAGCTCCTTTGAGGGCATCAAAATATTTCATTTTTTGAAAATTTAAAATAGTATTGCATTTTTTATTTTCAGTTGCCACATGGTCATTGCTAATATATTTAAATCATTTTTGTATTTTGATCATGTATCCTAAGACACTGTTGAACTCACCTCCCAGTTCTAAGAGTTGTGGCTCTTGTAATTGATTTGCTGAGATTGTCTATATAAACAATCATGCCATCTGCAAATAGGAGCAGAGTTGGAGGCATCAACACCTGTCTGTCAGTAATTGATAAATCCAATAGGTAGAAAATCAGCAGGAGTATAGATGACCTGAACAGCACTTTCTATCAACTTGATATAACCAATAGTTATAAAATACTCCATCCAACAAGCACAAAATACACATTCTTCTCAAGTTCACATGGTAAATTTACCAAGATAGACCATATTCTGGGCTATAAAAATCACCTTAGAATTTTGAAAGAGTAGAAATCATATGATATATGTTCATATACCACAATGGAATTAAACTGGAAATCAAAAAAAAGAAAGATAGCTAGAAAATTGCCAAATACTTTTTAGATTAAACTACATATTTATAAATAACATGTGGGCCAAAGTCTCAGAGAAACTTTTAAATATTTTGAACTAAATGAAAATTCAACTTATCAAAATATGTGGGATGAAGTGAAAGCAGTGCTTAGAGAGAAATTTATAGCATTAAATGCGTGTATTAGAAAAAAATGAAATACCTAAAATCAGTAATTTAAGCTTCCATGGTAGGAAACTAGAAAAAGAACAATTTAAGCCTAAAGCAAGCAGAAGTAAAGAAAATAAAAATTGGGGCAGAAGTCAATGAAACTGAAAACAGGACAACAATAGAGAATATGAATAAAACCAGAAACTGGTTTTTTTAAATATTGATCAATAAAATTGATAAACTTCTAGCCAGACAGACCAAGAAAAAAGACAGAAGACATAAATTTCTTATATCAGAAATGAAAGAAAAGCCATCACCATTGATCCCATGAACTAGAGCATAATAAAGGAATATTATAAACAATTAATGCCCACAGATTTGTTAACTTAGATGAAATGGACCAATTCTTTGAAAGATACAAACTCAGAAGCTCACACAAGGAGAAATAGATAATATGAAGAGTCCTGTAACTATTAAAGAAATTGAATTAATAATTATAAATCTCTCAAAACAGAAAGCCCAAGGGCCAAATGCATTAACTTGTAAATCCACCATACATTTAAGGAAGAAATAATACCAATACTCTATAATCTCTTCTAGAAACTAGAAGCAGAAGGGACATTTCCTAACTCATTCTACAAGGCCAGCATTACTCCAATAAAGGAAAACTATAGATAAATATATTTCATGAGCATAGATGCAAAAATGTTCAACGAAATATTAGCAAATAGACTCTAATCATGTATAAAAAGAATTATACACCACAAAAAAAGTGGGATTTATTCTAGGTATGCAAAGCTGGTTCAACATTCAAAACCAATTCATATAATCCACCACATTAACAAGATAAAGAAAAAAAACTTATAATCATATAAATTGGTGCAGAAAAACCATTTGACAAAATCCAATATCCACTTAGGATTTTTTTTAACTCTCAGAAAACTGGGAATAGAGAATCTGTTTTTATTTTCTATTTTTTTCTTTTAGGTTTTTGAGTCAACTCTTGTCTTCTTGTATCCCTAGTTATTTTTGTTAAGTGTCAGACATGGTTTACTTAAAAAAAAATTTTTTTAAGATATTATGTATGGTGAAGTTGTGGTTAATTATATACTCCACTGTAGTTCTGTTTCTGGCAGACAAGTTGGCTATGATCAGATTAACTAAATTCAATTGAGATGAGATTGAGATGATTTTAAACTGGTCTCAACTCAAAACCTAGGGGATGAGAGCATGTTACCAGGGTTCCTCTTTGGTAGACACTGAACTATAATTTGTTGCCCCAGTCCCATGGATTTGCACAACTTCTTATTCTTTTAGTTGTGAATTTCAGAATTAACAATTGCCAAGTGTCAACCTCAGCTCTTTGGGCTTCCTTTCTCTTTCATATCTTGGCCCTGTAATGTTCCCTTGCCTTGGTAGCTCTCCGATGCTCTCAAGAAGATTATCTTAATATTTTTCTAGCTTTTCTAGTTTTTCTCAGTTGAGGAATTGGACTGAAACAAACTAACCTGCTGTTGCTGAAAGCAAAATTCTATTTCTACATTTTAGGATGTGTTGACGTTTTCTTTGTAGTCCTATATTAGTTGAAGTTTTCTGAATGTGCAAAGGTACTTATAAGCTGTATTTGATGATTACACATCATATAGCATGATATATACCAATAAGATGTTGTAATAGAGTGTACTATTGCACTCAATTATTTTCTGGGGTCCATGTAAAAAGACTGTACAGCCCCTGCTCACTGTCATGTAACTTGCAGTATTACCATGTAGATGGATTATACTTCTTAATCTCATTAACGTCAGATTTGGTCATGTGACTTACTTTAGCCAGTGGAACATGAAGAGAGTTGGCTTAAGCCACAAGTGAGCAGAAGCCTTGAGAGCCATCATTGGCTCTGCCACTGCTCTTTTCCTCTGCCACAACAGTGACGTGTCCTGGAGAGGGGCTCCTCCTCAGTTTGGATCACCAAATGAAGAAAATAGACGGAGTGGAGCCAATGCCTATCCCAACCAACATGTAATGTGTTCAGTAAATAAATCTTTGATGTTGTAAGCCACTGGACTTTGGAGGTTGTTTCTTGCCACAGCATAACCTAGTAAAAGATGATGAATAGAAATAACTTTTATCATACTTTTTAGACCTTCTACATTTTTGCTTATCTTTTGGCCACTTATTCTGCTATGTGCTGAGATACATTTCTCTACTACAGATATGTTTCTATTTCTCCTTGCATTTTTTGTGCTTTTTCTACATAAATTTTGATACTCTCTTATTTGGTTCAGAATTTTTATGGACTATTAGATCCTTGAGGATCATATCCCTTCCTTTGTCTCTTGATTCAGTCTTGTCTGATAATAAGTTTATGTCTGCTCTTTTTTACTTTTACTTCGCTTTTGCCTGAGATGAAGTACTCTTGTCAGCCAGGACTGAGTCACACAATATTATCCCTAAGCTGAAGGGAGTAGAGATTATTAACCCCTCTGAACCACGTGGAATGGGCAGAGATACTATATAATGATTACGATACCACTAATAATAATGTCTATTGAGTGCTTAGTAAGTTCTGAGCACTTAATGTATCAACTCCCTTATTTCTCACGGTAACCCTATAAAGTAGGTACTAGTGCAGTGGTCATCCCTTATCTGTGGTTTTACTTTCAGCAGTTTCAGTCACCCATGGTCAACCACAGTCCTAAAGTATGGAGACATTTTGAAAGACAGGGGGAGAGAGAACATTCACATAACTTTTATTGTTATCATTGTTCTATTTTATTATTATTTATTATTGTTAATCTCTTGCTCTGTCTAATTTATACATTAAAATTTATCATTGCTATGTATATATAGGAAAAAAACATGGTATATATAGGATTTAGTACGATCTGCAGTTCACGGTGTCCACTGGGGGTCTTAGAATAGATTCCTAATGCATAAAGAGGGGCTACTGTACTGGCCTCACATTAAGGATGGAGAAACCAAAGCATTAAAAGGTTAAGTAACTTGCCCAAAGTCAGACATCTAGTAGGCGGTAGATTGAACAGAGGTGATTCCCCAAAGGAGTGGGTGTTGAGCCAATAACAAAGTATATATTCACTAGTTAGTTGAATTGTGTTAATGCCAATTCAGCTGTAGCCATGAAGAGACTCCCTGATTCTGATGTCTAGCAAAGTGAATTATCAGAGCTTTACTATGGAACTGGGCGGATTTATCAAGATTGGCCTCCAGAAGCAATATAACCTTAAAGACCAGCCAAATTCCCTTGGTTCCTGAGAGACTTGTACTGAATAATTTGATTTTTCAAATGTCCTGAATGGGAAGGGAAAACCCTGACCAACAAAATCTAGTATTTTCTTAGAGAGATGTACAGCAATCTCCACAGAGAGATGGATCTGGCTTACAGTCTCAACTGACGTTGAGAGTTTAGGGTGAGGGAGTTACTGCCCCTTCTCACTCCCATCCAAAACCTCAAACTTCAGGGTAAACTGAAGAGAGCAAGATTTTGGCTCTGCAAATCTAAGGGATAAAACCACGAGTTTTGATGTACTGTCTCCTCCCCCTAATAATGTTTAATCTTACTAGTAGTATCACGATTATTATACAGCATGCCTGCCCATTCTATCTGGTTCAGAAGGTTAATAATCCCCACCATCTTGAGCCCCAGAAGTGGCATTACATGAGTATGTCTTCTCATCTTCAGACGCTTAGGCGGTTTGCTCATGCTTATTGCTGTTATCATTGCCATCTTCTCCTCTTCCTTCTCCTCCCCTGCTCCTCCTCCTAGATCCCTTGTCGAGAGAGAAGGAGAGGGGAGACATGCACCACTCTCATGAAGGCAGCCAGTGATAGAGGCAGGCTATCCCAGACACCACCACCTAGCACAAGGCCATTAACCCTAGTTATCTGTGTACAAATCTATCATAGCTGTCCCTGGCACCTGTAGAGTGTGGCCTCCAAATAGCTGCCAGTTGCTCAGGGAAGTAATCCAGGCCCTCGATGTGTCATTCATGCATGCTTTTCTCTTTTCCCAAAAAATGTATTAGGCATGTGGACTACCAATTACAGGCCAGGCCCCCTTGACACAATTTAATGCTCTGGTCAAGCATTTGGAATTATGATGACAAAGGGCACTGTCTCCTTGGATTCTCCAACATTCTCATCAGGTCCTTGAAAGTGCCAGTGCAGTGCCCAGATGCCAAATGGGCCCTTAGGAAGAAAGCATTCTTCATTCCTTTCAGTTAACAGATGGAGACATAGAAGCTCAGTGAGAATAAGTGAATCATTCAAGGCCACACAGTTAAGTAGAGAAGAAGAAAGGCCTTGAGTTTTCCAACTGCAAAGCTAGTGCTCTTGAAAAAGAGTTCAAAATTATAGCACCACTTCCACCATCTGGCACCTGTTGACCTTCTCCATGCTTGATTTTTATCCATAGCATTTACCACATTCTAATGTACTATAGCCTCTACTTCTTTATCTTGTATATGGTCAGAATCCCTCAACTAGAATGTCAGCTCCATGAGGGATGGAAATTTTGTGTGTTTTTGTCCCTGTTATCTGCCTGTTTACACAGCACTTTGATCAGTGCCTGACATCATATAGTAGATCCGCAGTAAATACTTATTGAATGAATGGTTGAATGAACTGCATAATTAATAAAGAAATGGGAGGGGGGTATTAAAAGACTTCCTGGAGGAGATGCCACTTAAGCTGAATGGGAAAGTGATATGTGACCACCGGAGTTATTCTGAAGAGTCTCCAATAATCAATGCGTAGGAGTTTGACTTGCGAATCTTCGTTTTCCACTTTTAGGTAGTTTAGGGATATAGGCTTTTTCACTTATTTTACAGTTCCATAAAAAATGAAAGAGAAACAAACATTTCTTTTTCTTTAAAAGTGTGAGCACTTTGGTAATGTAATTGGAGGCAGAGGGGCCCAGAGCTTGCTTCCTTGGTCCACACATGTACGTAAAAATCATTCACTGAGCAAAAGAAATCTTGCTTTTATTTTTTTTTTGTGGCAGCCCTTTCAAATCAAACAAGCCCTTGGTAAAACTGAAGCATAGAGTCCTATTCAAGTTGCTCATATGTGAAAAATCTTTGGGAAATTCAGTGAATGCATTTGCAGTAAAACCTTTTAAGTGGCCTGGGAGATAGGATTGTATATTCTGATTAATGCAAGTGTCTGCCGGACAGAATTACTGTGAATTCCCAGACCTTGATGAGTTCATTCCAGAGAACTGAAATATACCAAGCACACAGAACACCAATACTCCACCAAAGAAAACTTCTTCTTTGATCACTCAGAAGGTATTTGCATATCTTGCAAGCCTCACTGTCACCTTGATGACCCCTGAGTGTCAGTGATTGTGCTCCTTTGAAAAGTGTAGGTGTAACTAACATCTAGTTGGGAATGTGTTCGGCCACTTTTGTAATGAACTCATTAAATGAAAGTCAGTTTCTTAAGAACTTGTTTCCCATGTGCCTTCTAATGCAGTGGTTCTCAAGGGGTCAGGTGGTTGAAGGAAGTGCTCTTAAGGCAGAGAGTGTCTCAGAATTATCTGGGGGCTTTTATCAAGGTACATACCTTCACTCACCACAGCCAAGGATTCAGACCCTCCCAGAGTTTATCACAAAGCAGTTACATTTATATCTATCTGCATTGCCAATGATAGTGCTGCTCAGATACAAGCTCTGGGTTCCAATCCTTACCCCATCACCAACTGAGAGTTTAATATAGGACAAGGACCAGTGGAGAAGATCAGCCTGCCTGCCTTCTACATAGTAGTAGCATGACTTTGGACAATGGACTTAACATCTTTGAGCCTCAGTTTCTTTTTCTGAAAACTGGAGCTAATAATCCTAGCACTGAGTGCGTATACTACACTTCTATCTGGCAAAGAGAGACTGTCAGTACTTTGTGGTCTCTCCACCAAGTTATCACATTCTTGCAAACAACCAGAT
Source organism: Cebus imitator (assembly GCF_001604975.1). Classification (NCBI taxonomy): domain Eukaryota; kingdom Metazoa; phylum Chordata; class Mammalia; order Primates; family Cebidae; genus Cebus; species Cebus imitator. Next base: position 1,262,429 of record NW_016107588.1, on the reverse strand, counting down.
ATATTTCCTTTTATACAGTGTCATCTCTAGTGAGCCTCAAACATGTCACCCTTGTGTTGGCACCAATCTTCATGGCCAAAGAACTTGCCATCAATGGAGAATGATTATTACTGGAAGTAGCAAAAAATACTCCAAAAGGCCTGCTGCCCTCCTCAGATTAAGGTTGTCCTTTGGGCCGGACAGGGTGGCTCATGCCTGTAATGCCAGCACTTTGGGAAGCCAAGGTGGGCGGATCACTTGGGGTAGGGAGTTTGAGACCAGCCTGACTAAAATTGAGAAACCCCGTCTCTACTAAAAATACAAAATTAGCCCAGGCATGGTGGCAGATGCCTGTAATCCCAGCTACTCAGGAGATTGAAGCAGGAGAAATGCATGAACCCGGGAGGCGGAGGTTGTGGTGAGCCAAGTTCGCGCCATTGCAGTCCAGCCTGGGCAACAAGAGCAAGATTCCATTTCAAAAAAAAATAATAATAATACATATGTATATATATATATATTGTTCTTTGGTATATTCCAATGTGTTTTCACGAATTTCTTGAGTTACACCCTGATCTCCAAATAATTCTGTTTCATGTGTCTGACTTTCTAAGAATGCCCATCTTGAACTAGAATTCAGTTTCAGTTTTTCAAGATGCTTCTGACCTTCCTGCTTCCTGCATCGTTTTTTAGTGCCAGGAAATTTAAAAAAAAAAAATCATTAGAAACTGAACTCAAACAAATACATTCATTTATTTAATCATTAATTCATTCATTCAGTAAATATGTACTAAAGGCTATGTGCCAAAAACTATGTTAGGCTGTGGGATGCAATAATGGATAAAACAGGCATAGTTTCTATCCTCATGAAATTTATAGTCTAGAGGGAGAATAAAAATTGACAAAGAAATACTTATTCAAAAACTGTGCCAAGTGTCATGAAGGAAATAAATGGGGTGCCCTGACAGAGTATGAAGGGAAGGTGACATCTACTGAGAGAGAGTAATAAGGAGCCATCTCTCAAAGGAAGGGACATTTTAGCCAAATACAAATGGATGAGAAGCCAGACATGAGGAGAATAGGGGAAGGATATTCCAGGCAGAGGGAAGAGTATGTGCAAAGGCCCTGCAGCAGGAAAGTGTGACTGTAGTACCTGCAAGTGAAGGAAAGAGGCAGGAAATGAGGCTGGGGGTGGGCAGCAGCCAGATTCTATAGGACCTTGTGGGTCACATGAAAGAAGTTTCCTTTTATTCTAAGTACAGGGAGATACCATTGCATGATTTTAAGCAGAGGAGTGACATGAGCTGAAGTAACATTTTCGGAAGGCTCGCTCTGGCTGCTATATAGAGAATGGATTATAAAGGGCAGGATTGGAGCCAGGACACCAGAAAGAAGCTACTGTCATAGTGAGGGTGACAGATGATGGTGACTTGGACTAGGGCAGTAGCCATAGGGAAGAAAAGAAGTGGACCAATTCAAGACATATATCTTAGAGGGAGTTTTGGAATGACTGTCTAAGAGTTAGTGAGCAGTATCTGTCCCAGAACTGGGGTCAGGGCTGGCAGGGAGTGGAGTCCTTGGCTCCCGTCTTAGTCCATTTTGTGATGCTATAACAGAACACACAAGACTGAGTAATTTATAAAGAACAGAAATTTATTTCTCGTAGTTCTGGAGGCTGGAAAGACTAAGATAAAGGCATCAGCATCTGATGAGGGCCTTCTTGCTGCATTCTCACATGGCAGAAGGCAGAAAAGGGCAAGAGGGGATGATTCTCACTCCTCCTGAGCCCCATGAGTGCTACTAGATGACTTTGCCTCCTCATCTACAGAGGCTTAGACGGCTTACTCAAATTTGCCATTGTCATCATCTTACTCCTCCCCTTCCTCTTCTTCATCCTCCTCTTCTTCTTTCCCCTCTTTTCCTCTTCCTTCTCCTCCTCCTTTTCCTCCTTTCTCTCTCCTTTGCTGGGGGGTGGACATGTACCACTCTCAAGAAGGCAGCTGGTGATAGAAGCAGGCTATCCCAGATACGACTGCCTAGCACAAGGCCCATTCACCCTCAGACTTCTTTGTGCCAATCTGGCATAGCTGTCCCTGACACCTGCAGGGTGTTGCTTTCACATAGCTGCCAGTTGCTCAGGGCAGTAATCCAGGCCCCCCAATGTGTCACTCATGTGTGTCTTTCTCTTTTCACTACAAATGTATTAGGCATGGTGAGGATGGCACCTCCCTCAGCCTGGACCCTGAGTCAGGGTAATAGAGAGCTGAATACTTCAGCTGACTTGCAATGGACACATAGAATAAAGTGAGAAATAAGCCTTATTGAGTTAGCACTGAGATTTGGGGGTTACTTGTTACTGCAGCATTACAGAGCCCAACCTGACTGACACACCTTCCTCCCAAATTCCAGCTCCAGATCCAGGACCCACTGCTTCTCCATAATTGAGGACCTCTGCACAGGGACCTGCCCTCCACTAGACTTTTGCCCCACAGACCTGTCTTTGGGGTTACCCTGGAGCTACTTACCCCCAAATGATTGCTTTGACCTTCTCAATAAGTTGTACCAGGCCCAGGTGAAAGCCTAAAGCAGAGTCAGCCTGAAGGCTGAGGTCAGGAGCAAGCTGGGCAGTAAAATGAAGACATAAGATGATTATTAATGGGTTGCATTGTGTCCAACCCCATTCATATGAAATCCTGACCCCCAGTACCTCAGAATGTGACTGGGGCTGCTTTGGAAATAGGGTTGTTGTAAGTAGTTAAGATGAGGTCGTTAGGGTGACCTCTAATACAACATGACTGATATATCCTTATAAAAAATGGAAATTGGGGCTGGGTGAGGTGGCTCATGCTTGTAATCCCAGCACTTCAGGAGACCAAGGTAGGAGGATCACTAGAGCTCAGGAGTCTCAGACCAGCCTGGGCAACATGGCAAAATCCCACCTCTACAAAACGTACAAAAAGTAGCCAGGTGACATGGCACACGCCTGTTGTCCTAGCTACTCAGGAGGCTGAGGTGGAAGGACCTCTTGAGCCTGGGAGGCAGAGTTGCAGTGAGCCAAGATTGTGCCACTGCACTCCAGACTGGACAATAGTGTAAGACTGTCTCAAAAAAAAGAAGGAAATTTGGACACAGAGACACACACAGGGAGAGCACCACGTGAAGATGAAGGCAGAGGATTAAAGGTTAGGTGATGATTCTACAAACAAAAGAATGCCAAAGATTGTCAGCAAACCTCCAAAAGCTAGGGGAGAGGCCTAAAACAGATTCTCTTTCACAGCTCTCAGAAAGAACCCCAACCCTGCCCACACCTTGGTCTTGGACTTGCAGCCTCCAGAAATGTGAGGAAATTAATTTCTGCTGTTTGAGCCATTTAGTTTGCAGTGCTTTGTTACAGCAGCCTTAGAAAACTAATGGAACAAGAAATAGTAGTGAAATTTGCAGCAGTGTTCATAAGCAAACTTTTTAGCCCTTCATGCAGTTTTCAGAGTGTTACCCAGTTCCCTTGGCAGCTGCAGATGTGGGCAGGCTAAGTGGGTCCCCAGACTAGGCAAAGATTATTGAGCATGGGATGGAATCAGGGGACCTTGAGAGTTTGAACAAAAGACATCCCAGCTGGAACCCTTATAGACCAAAGTTGCAAGGACCACCACTGGTTGTTGGACTTTGAGAACACCTCTAGACTTTGGCATAATCCTGGGAAGAAGCCCCAATAGTGACTGAAATAGAATTTTCTGCCAGCCTGGAATTGTGAGTTGAATATAAATTTATTTGAAGAATTCCTTTAATGAGACCTTTCTGGTACCCCAAAATTTGTGGACTGAGATGCATAACTTTTCCATTAGCTGCCATTTATTCAGTATATACTCAGGTCTCCCATGGCCGCTAAACATGGCCTCCAATGCGAAACATGGCCAGGCCTCTGCCTTCCTTGCAGCTTCATTGCCTACTACTATCTTTCTCTTCCCTAAACATATCAAGTTAGTTCCCATATCAGGACCTCTTCACCTGCTGTTGCATTTACGTTGAACACTCCCATTAGTCATTCACTCTCTGCCTCCCTCTGATTATTCAGAGTTCAATTAATTGCATACTACTATCTTTTTCTTTCCTAAACATAACAAGTTAGTTCCCATCTCAGGGCCTCTTCACCTGCTGTTGCATTTACGTTCAACAGTTGCATTAGTCATCTACTCTCTGCCTCCCTCTGATCATTCAGAGTTCATTTCAAATCTCACCTTCCTAGAAAGGACTCTCTTGACTTCTCACTCTAAAATAGCAAGTTCCTCCTCATTCTATAACATTATTCTGCCTCATTTCCTTAGTATCCATTACTCACTTTGACATCATCTGGTACCTCTGTTTATTTACTTGTTTATTTTCCTCCCACATTACCCACTGCAGAGCAGGAATTCCATCTGTCTTATTGACCACCACACCCCAGCCCTGAACAGTGCCTGACCCATAGTAAGGCTTCCATTTAATGTTGTTAATTGAATAAATGAACACCTTCTCATTTATTGCCAACCCTGAGCACCCAGCACATTGCCTGGCACCTACAGACTCAAATAATAACTGTTGAAAGTGGAATGAATGCCTAGAGTGGAGCCACATGGGGGAGGAACAGCCAGTGCTTCCTACTAGAACTGAGGGGTGCAGGGTCTCTGGCACTCCATACCCATATTAGCCCACCACAATGATAGACATATGCCCCTCTACCACCATATCAGCAAGACAGAGCAACTGCTGTCAAGCAAGCTTCCATTGTCATGTGCCTTCGCACCCCTGAGATGACACATAGGTTTCTAAGACTGTTGTCTGACTCTTGCACATATGCCCAGGATAGAGCAGTGCATAGAAACAGCAATTTTCAGGTGTCATTTCAAGAGCTATCAGTGATTGAGTCACGTTGGGGCAAGGAGAACACCTACTTCCTCTTCCTCAGAGAGAAGAAGGTGCTTTATATGACAGACAACTTTGTAATTTTTTTCACTAATATTATTTTTAAATTGGCAAATCCTAATTGTATACATTTATGGGGTTCAAAGTGATGTTTTGACATATGTATGCAATGTGGAATGGTTAAACCAATTGCACAGCAGGGTGGCTATAGTCAATAATAGTACATTATATGCTTCAAAATAACTGAGAGAGTAATTTCAAATGTGTCACCACAAACAATAATAAGCAAGTGAGGTGGTGACTAAGTTTGAAAGGAGAAACCAGGCATAGGTAGGCCAGCTCCCTCTTCTTCCATTTCCCACCTTCTCTCCAGTGCCCTTGTCCAGAGAGGAAGCCTATACATAAGGGAGGAGGTAAGGAGAGTTTATCTGTGCCTTTCCTCCTCTTTTTAGGTCTCAGCTGCTTGCAGACTCCAGTGAGGAATAGAAATGCTGTGAATTGAGCTCCCTGAAACCCAACAAGTAATCCCAGAAAGGAAGCTGAAATTGTAGGTGGGAAGGAAGGCAGTGTTGGAACGTGGTGGCAGTGCCCAGCAAGTGTGTTGTACTGAAGCGGCCCAGGAAAGCACCATGGCAGGTGAGTGCTGAGTGAGAGCACTGAGGATAGAATCAAATGTTCAGACTGAAGAGTGAGGGACGCTGGAGCCCTCAAAAAACATGGAGCTTGTTGCAGGATTCTCCTTCACAGAAGCCATCAGCAGCCATAGTCTGAACAGCATTTGAGGCATACGCCAAGTTGGCCATATATATCCAAGCTATCCAAAGGCTCGGGAGAGCTAAATACCAGGTGGAAGCAGACATACCGGGGATCGGCCTGAAGTCAGTGCAGATTGAAGAGCTGTTTACCTGGGAATTACCACTGAGGAAAATATGTCTTCCTAATACTGATCTGCAGATTTATAAGTCAGGTCCAGTCTCATTTCGATTTGGTGTTGACTGGCTGCCTGTGAAATAAGTCTGGGGACACTGCATGCACAGGCCCACTGCAGGGACCCGGGCTATAAACATGCTGGCCAATCCAGGAGCCACAAGCCCCTGTGGTCACAGACCATTTAAAGCTGGGTTGGTCAAAATTGAGATGTAGAAAAAAAAAATTGGATTTCAAAGACTAAAAATAATTTTTATGGATTATGTCTTGAAATGATTTCATGTTGCAAATAATGAGTTAAATAAAATATATTGCTAAAATTAATTCCACTCCTTTTCAGTTTTTTTGTTTGTTTGTTTTACTTTTAAATGTAGCTAGTAAGAAATTTAAAATTACACATGTGGCTCACATTGTATTTCTACTGGACAGTGCTGCTCTAGACGGTGCTGGATAGCGATCATAGCCTGCGATCTGCTCTACCCAGCAGAGATGTTTGGGTCCTGTATTCATTTGCCTGGAGTGCCATAACAAAGATGCCAAAGACTAGTCAGCATAAACAACAGAAATGTATTGTCTAGCAGTTTTGGAGGCTACAAATTCAAGATCAAGGTGTTGGCAGGGTGAGTACCTTTGGATAACTAAACTGTGAGGGAGAATCCATTCCAGGCCTCTCTTCTACCCTCTGGCAGCCTTCAGTGTTCCTTGGCACAGAGATGGCATTCATTCTCCCTGTGTCTCCACATCGTCATTCCTCTCTGCCTGATAATCTCTCTGTCCAAATGTCTGCATGACATTTTTGGGGCCTATTTGTAGCCACAGTGGAACTCACCTAGGAAGAAAGGGGTAGAGTTTGACAGAGATAATTTTATTGAGGCAAAGTATAAACATATTGATGCCAATGGATTCTCAGTAGAATACTTTTTTTTTTTTTTTGAGACAGAATCTTGCCCTGTCACCCAGGCTGCAGTGCAGTGGTGCAATCTTTGCTCGCTGCAACCTCTGCCTCCCTAGTTCAAGCAATTCTCCCACCTCAGCCTCCCTAGTAGTAGCTAGGATTACAGGTGTGCATTACCACACCCGGCTAATTTTTGTATTTTTAGTAGAGACGGGTTTTCACCGTGTTGGCCCGGCTGGTCTCGAACTCCTGACCTCAGGTAATCTGTCTGTCTCATCCTCCCAAAGTGCTGAGATTACGGGCGTCAGTCACTACACCCAGCCACCGGTAGGACACATTTTAACAGCATTATTATCCTAGGCTGAAGCTTCATAATGTGTAAAACCAAAGTCTCTCTCAGCCAAAGGGATTGAGTCTCTCTGAGCTGGGTTCAGCTAGCTCATCCAGTGAAAAATCTTAAGTAAAGAGAGCCTTGAGTAACCAGCCTGGGCGAAGTGGTGAGTTCTAAATGCTCCCGGCCTGAATATATTCACTGACATCTGGAACATGATCCCAAAATTTGGGCTAAGCTCATTTCCCCAATGGCATTCTCTAGTGCAGCACTTTCCAAGCTTTTTTTTATTTATTTTTTTTTTTTTTTGCCATAAAGTCCTTTCTTTAAACCAAATGTTACATGGAGGCAGAAAATGAACTCAGAGCCTGTCCCATTGGAATTAAGTGAGGGTAGTTTGAAGACCTAAAGCACCTCACACTGACTTTCAGGTGCTCCTAGGAACACAGGCTTAAGACTGTCCCACTCCTTCCCGCTGTATTTGCTGGTCTGTCTGTCAAATCTGCAGCCCCGCCTCTTTTATGTCTTTAACTAAACAAGTAAATGTTTCAAAATAGTAACAAAATTAAAAGTTAGGTATTTTTTAATGTAATAGTGCTCATTGTAGAAAACTTGGTGAGACAGAAGGTATAAGAATAAAATGAAAAATTACTCATAATCCTAGAGTCCAGAAATAGCCACTATTAATATTTTTCTGAATATCCTACTAGTGTTTTTACCAAACAAGTATAGAAAGAGGTAGAGACACACAGATACAGGTACAGACAAGACACAGATACAGGTATAGATACAGGAAGAGACACAGATAAGACACAGAAACAGAGATGTAAGTAGAAACACAGATACAGATGCAGATAGAGATAAAGATAAGATACAGGTACAAAGTGAGATGTAAGTAGAGACACAAATACACAAGCAAATAGAGATAGAAGTCTACTCACAGTAATGAATGCAGACAGAGATATAGGTGGAGACACATATACAGATAAATATACAGAAACTGATACATAGAAAGGCACAGATACAAATAGAAGCAAACATACAGGCACACAAAGAGATACAGGTAGATACACAAATACAGATGAGATAGAGATAGAGATACCAATGTAGATAGAGGCAGAGATACATGTTGAAAACAAAAATAATAAGAGACACAGATACAGATACAGGTATAAATAAAGATATTTGTAGAGCCATAGTTACAGATACAGGTGCAGACAGAGATACAGGAAGAGTCACTGATACAGAAACAGGTAGAGACAAATACACAGATACAGACACAAACATAGACACACGTATAGGCACAGATAGAGATAGTAACACAGATATAGAAACAGGTAAAGACACAGATATAAATACAGACAGACAGGGATACAAGTACAGACAGAGATATAGGATGAGACATAGATACAGATACAGGAAGAGGCCTAAATACAGATAGACACAGATAGAGATATAGACACATGTAGAGCCACAGAGATACAGATGGAGACACAGATACAGGAAGAGAGAGATAGAGATAGAGACGCAAATGCAGAAATAGGTACAGGTAGAGACACAAACACAGGTAAAAACACAAATACACGTAGAGACAGAGATACAAATATGCATATAGGAACAAATCAGATACAGCTACAGATGGTGATACAGATATAGTTACAGAAAGAGATACATATTGAATAGCAGATACAGATGTAGATATAGCTACAGATGCAGGTACAGATACAGATAGAGACACAGGTAATGCTATAGATAGTTAGACACAGATACAGATACTGGTAAAAACATGAATACAAATAGACACAGACACAGATATAAACACAGGTGGAACCAAGGATAGAGATACAGAGACTCAGCCATCAGAGCAGAGAGATACAAGTACAGACACTGATACAGATAGAGACACAGATAGAGACATACATGCAAGAAGACACAGATACAAATATACATACAGGGATAGATCAGATTAGATACAGATAGAGACATAGATGTAGGTACAGACAGAGATACTTATTGAGACACAGATACAGGTAGAGACACAGGTATAGATTGAGGTAGAAGCACAGGTGGAGATACAGGTAGAAATATATATACAGTCTACACCACGACCATACCACCCTGAATTCACCTGATCTCTTCTGATCTCAGACGCTGAGCAGGGTTGGGCCTGGCTAGTACTCGGATGAGAGAAATACACATACAGATATGGATAAAGACACAGATACAGAAACAGATATGGATTTGGATATAAGTAGAGACACAAATACCAATTCAGATACAGGTAAAGACCCAGACCAGATAGAGATAAAGATAGAGACACAGACACAGATATAAATACAATAGAGGCACAGATACTGATACAGAAAGAGACAGAGGTAAAGATTGAAACAGATAGATACACAGATATATATGCAGGGAGAGACACAGATCAGATACAAATGGAGACAGGTATAACACAGATACAGATAAAGTTAGATACACTGATATAGATACAGATAGAAATACAGATTCAGGTACAGAACTTACGTATAGAGATATACATAAAAGTAGAGACACAGATACAGATACAAATAGAAACACAGACACAAAGATAAACACAGATATAGCTATAGGTAGAGACACACAGATACAGATACAGATACAGCTACAACTGGAGACACAAATACAAATACACCTGCAGGAAGAGATATTGATAGAGGTAGACAGATACAGATAAACATACATATACACACAAAGATCCAGAGATAAAGGCAGCAATGCAGATTCTGATATAAAGTCACAGATAAAGGTACAGAGGAAGATACAGATAAAGGTAGAAACACTAATATAGGTACAGATATAGACACAGTACAGAACAGATACAGGTGGAGACACAGATGCAGATACACATACAGGCACAGATACAAATATAGAGAGAGGTAGAGATGCAGGTACAGATAGAGACAGAAACATAGATTCTGAAACAGATACAAATGGAGAGACACAGATACAATATAGATAAAGGTAGAGATACAGATACAGGTATAGACAGATACAAATAGAGACACCGATACAGATGTAGATAGGGACGCAGATACAGACACAGATACAAGGACAGACACAGGTAAAAACATGGATGCAGATATAGAGACACAAATATAGGTACAGACAGAGATACAGGCAGAGATGCAGACACAGACATAGACACAGATACAGATAGATACAGGTAAAGATGCAGATACAGGTACAGATAGAAACACAGATACAGGTACAGACAGAGATGGAGAGAGACACATACATACAGGAAGAGACACAGATACAGGTAGAAATGCGTATGCACGTATAGGTAGAGACACAGATACAGATAAAGACACACATGTGTACAGATACAAATATAGATAAGGACACAGGTGCAGGTGTAGACATAGATATAGGTACAAATGGAGATAGAGACACAGATATAGGAAGAGACACAGGTACAGATAGACACAGAGAGACAGATACAGGTAGAGGCAAAAATACAGGATTAGGTAAAGACACAGATACATGTACAGACAACATAAGGAAGAGACACAGATGCATAAAGGTACAGATACAGATAGATTTAGAGACACATACAGATACAGGTATAGATACATATACAGATACTTATTCAAGTAGAGACAAAAATACAGATACAGATGCAGGTACAGGTAGAGACAGAGATTCAGAATCAGTTAGATACACATAGACAGAAACCAAATACAAATAAGACACGGATACAGATATAGATACCTAGACACACAAATATAAGTACAATTGCCTCAGAAGAAGTAGCAGAAAAAAGAGAAAAAAATTAAAAACAAATACAGGTACACATAGATCATCACATATAGTTAAAGACACAGATATAGATACAAATAGACTGACAAATACAAATGGAAACAGATACAGATATAGATAAAGGTAGAGACATAGACACAGACTTAGATACAGGTAGAGACACAGATACAAATAAAGTTAGAGACAGATACAGCCAGAGACACAGATCTGTATCTATAGAGAGACACAGATACAGGTACAGGCAGAGAAACAGAGACACAGATACACATACTGATAGAGACAGATACACATATAGGTGCAGTTAAGTACAAGATAGAGAGAGATGCAGATACAAATATATAAACAGGCCCAGATAGAACTAGACATAGACACACAGATAGAAATCTATAGACACAGAAGCAGGTACAGATGCAGATAGTGGTAGAGACATCAACCAAATATACAGAGACAGAAAAACACACACATATGGAGAAAGAGAACATCTAGAGACACAGATACAGATAGAGACACAGATATAATGCATATAGAGACATCAGTGCAGATATAAACACAAATACAGATCCAGGTAGACACATAGATACACATACAGATAACAGCAGAGACACAGACCAGATAGAGATACATATAGAGACACACATACAGGTATAGACAGATAAATCCAGAAGACATAGGTACAGGTATACTTTTTCCTCAATATTGACGTCTAATCTAAAGCTAGGTTTAGTGGCACATGGAAGATACCAAGTTTTAAGAATTGATAGTCTCGCCGGGTGCGGTGGCTCACGCCTGTAATCTCAGTACTTTAGGAGGCCGAAGCGGGTGGATCACCTAAGGTCAGGAGTTTGAGACCAGCCTGGCCAACATGGTGAAACCCAGTCTCTACTAAAAATACAAAAAAATAGTTGTGCGTGGTCGTTCGTGCTTGTAATCCAGCTACTGGGGAGGTTGAGGCAGAAGAATCACTTGAACCCAGGTGGCGGAGGTTGAAGTGAGCCGAGATCGTGCCACTGCACTCCAGCCTGGATGACAGAGCAAGACTCCATCTCAAAAAAAAAAAAAAAAAAAAAAAAGAATTGACAGTCTCATCAACAGCTTTCAAAGATGGCTTTTAGAATGTATTGTTAGCTTCTGCTAAATCATTTGCTTCTGGTAATAAGAATTGTAAAACTAATTGGCTTTCCCATTTTGCTTTGGCAGCCTGGAAATTCAGAGCCAACAATAATCCTTACTCTTAGCTATAGCCCTGATGTTCTTCATATTCATACAGTTCTTTACCTGGTCTTGATTTTACACTGCTGTTTCTATTTTCTTTAGGCCTGATTCTCTTTTCCTCTTTTATTAAATTGTGTTTTATTGTAAGCTGCCCCAAATCCATTGTGGAATGAGGCCAGGTGTCAATCAATGAAATAAAGACAGCTGTATGCTATAGAGGTTTCATCAGACAGACCAGGATTGAAACCCTAGCTCTGCCACTTCCTAGTATGCTACTTTGGGCATTCATGTTCCCTTGGTAGGCCTCCGTAGGCATCAGTAAAATGGAGATAATAATGTCACATTCACAAGGTTGCTTGAAAATTCAATAAAATACCATATCATATATACATCAAAACACCAAGCCCCATTCCTGAAATATAGTATGCAGCCAATAAAGATTTATATATTTTTAGGCTGGGTGTGGTGGCTCATGCCTGTAATCCTAGCACTTTGGGAGGCTGAGGCGGGTGGATCACCTGAGGTCAGAAGCTTGAGACCAGCCTGGCCAACATGGTGAAAAGCCGTCTCTACTAAAAATACGAAAAATTAGCCAGGCTTCATGGCAGATGCCTGTAATCCCAGCTACTCAGTAGGCTGAGGCCGGACAATTGCTTGAATCCAGGAGGCAGAGGTTGCAGTGAGCCGAAATTGTGCCACTACACTGCAGCCTGGGTGACAAGAGTGAAACTCCATCTTAAAAAAAAATTATATTTCTTTAAGGAAGGTATTTCATTTAGAAAAAACTGGTTGCCATGGGCTTCATACTTGAGTGGAAGAAAGAAGATTCTGGGGGAGAGGGCAAAGGTTGAGGCTGATTTGTGATTCCAAGTTTATTAGACAGGGTTCTCCATAGAAACAGAACAAATAGGATATAAATACATACAAATACATATCTATATGTGTGTATGTATATATATATATATATATATATATATATACATACTTATACACAGTCATTCATCACTTAGCAACAGAGATACGTGCTGAGAAATGCATCATTAGGCTATTTTGTTCTGACACATCCTAGGGTGCCCTTACACAAATCCAAGTGGTAGCCTACCACACACCTAGGGTGTACGGTATAGCCCATTACTCCTAGGCTACAGATCTGTACGCATCTTACTGTACTGAGCACTGTAGGCAATTATAACACAATGGTGAGTATTTGTATACCTAAACATATCTAATCATAGAAAAGGTATAGTAAAAAAAAGTATTATAATCTTAAGGGACCACTGTTCCATATGAAGTCCCTCACTGACCAAAACGTCATTATGTGGTGCATGACTATACAGATCTAGATACCATAGGCACACAAATATACATCCACATAAATATATACATATATGTATATATAATATTGATTACATTTCTATAAATCTCATTGTATATAGTATATACAATGAGATTTATTATATGAAATTGACTCACAGGATTATGAAGGCAGACAAGTTATAACATCTGCCATATGCATGCTGAAGACCCAGAAAGCCAGTGGTATAAATTCCCATCCAAGTCCAAAGGCCTGAGAACCAGGAACACCAATGGTATAGGTCTCAGTCCCAGGGCAGTAAACAATCAATGTGTCAGCTCAAGCAGTCAGGCAGAGAGGAAATTCCTCCTCCTTCTGTCTTTTTGTTCTATTCAGGCCCTCAACAGATTGGATGATGTTCACCCACATCTGTGTTACCCAATCCACCAATTCAAGTTCTAATCTTTTTCACAAACACCCTCACAAGGACACCAGGAAAGAATGTTTAGCCAGATCTGGGCATCCTGTGGCCCAGTCAAGTTGACACATAAAATTAACCATCACATCAAGTAAGTATGAACCTTCTTTGGTCACTGCCACATGGGGGTGGGTGCCCATTACTGCAAGGCTGTGGGCAGACAAGCAGAGGATGGTAACCTTTGTAGGGGGTGCAGGGAGTTCATCCTGGGGAGAGTCCTCTCATCCTGAAGGGATGGCACCAGATGATTTTCAATGTTCTCTTCAGAGCCAAGACATCCCATCCCCTGCCCCCAGATATGCTCCAGTTTGAAGAAAGAGGCAGCCACCTGAGCAGGGGGTTCCACTAAGCATTTAAGATCACAGGCCTAGGCTGGCCCTCTCATACCTGCCCAGGCTGCCCAAGGGGGAAGGCTGGCTCTCACTTCTTGCTCACTTGCCTGAGGCCTGAGGCTGACAGTGCTCAACTAAGTACCTAGGGAGAAGATGGTAAGAAATAAAAGGCAATGATTAATGAGGCTCTGGACAAGCAGATACAAAACATGAGCCTAGCTCCCCAGCTAGCCACCTGATCTGGAAGCCTCCACCCTTGACTTCAGGATCCATTTGTTTTGCCCACCTTGTGTCACCTTCCTCTAAGTCGTGAGCCTAAATCCCAACAAATGGGGACCTGTCTCCAAGCTCCAACTCAGCCCTTCTACCTTTCTGGCTTTTCTCATTATTCATTGTGTTTTAACAAGTTTATTTAGCATTTTATAACAACAACAACAATAATAATACATTTTCCTTTTGTTGAGACAGGATTTAACTCTGTCACCCAGGCTGGAGTGCAGTGATGTGATCACAGCTCACTGCAGGCTCGGACTCCTCGACTCAAGTAATCCCCTCTCCTCAGCCTCCCAAGTATCTGGGACTACAGGCACATGACACTAGCCCTGGCAATTTTTTTTTTTTTTTTGAGACAGACTTTCATTCTTGTTGCCTAGGCTGGAGTGCAGTGGCACGATCTCGGATCACTGCAACCTCTACCTCCTAGGTTCAAGCAATTCTCCTGCCTCAGTCTCCCGAGTAGCTGAGACTACAGGCACACATCACCACACCTGGATAATTTTTGTATTTCTAGTACAGATGGAGTCTCACCAATTTGGTCAGGCTAGTCTTGTATTCCTCACCTCAAGTGATCCACCTGCCTTGGCCTCCCAAAGTGCTGGTATTACAGGCACGAGCCACTGTGCCTGGCCACGTCTAACTAATTTTTTTTTAATTTTTTGTAGAGGCAGTTCTTACTGTGAGGAAATAGGCTGGTTTCTAACTTCTGGGTTCAAGCAATCCTCCTGCCTCAGCCTCACAAAGTGCTGGGATTACAGGTATGAGCCACCTCGCCTGGCCTTCTTTTTTTCTTTTTCTTTCTTTCTTTCTTTTTTTTGAGACGTAGTCTCACTTTATTGCCAGGCTGGAGGGCAGTGGTGTGATCTCAGCTCATTGCAACCTCCGCCTCCTGGGTTCAAGCAATTCTCCTGCCTCAACCTCCTGAGTAGCTGGGATTACAGGCATGCACCACCACGCCCAGGGGTTTCACCATGTTGGCCAGTATGATCTAGATCCCTTGACCTTGTGATTCACCTGCCTCAGTTGCCCAAAGCACTGGGATTACAGGCGTGAGCCATCACATCCAGAATTTTTTTCTTAATACTACAAGAAAAAATACATATTTGAAGTCCAAGATTAGAGAATACAGATGAACAACAACAACAACAAAAAGAAAACAATGCGTATTACTCACCAACCAAACAGAACCATAGTTAACATCTTGCTATGGCACCTTCCAGAGTTGATTATATCAATATCACCAGAAACAGTTGTTTCGGGAAGTCAAAAATGATTGAATGTGGTTCATCCTAATCACACATTTAGATATAAATATAAATATATATATATTAAAATTTTCCAAAATGGGATTATTTATACATATTTATAAAATTTTGTTACTTGAAATATATATGAACATAGTTCTTTGTTAATATGTATAGAATCGCCGGGCGCGGTGGCTCACGCCTCTAATCCCAGCAGTTTGGGAGGCTGAAGCAGGTCAATCATGAGGTCAAGAGATCGAGACCATCCTGGTCAACATGGTGAAACCCCGTCTCAACTAAAAAAAATACAAAAAATTAGCTGGGCATGGTGGCGTGTGCCTGCGGTCCCAGCTACTCAGGAGGCTGAGGCAGGAAAATTGCCTGAACCCAGGAGGCGGAGGTTGTGGTGAGCCGAGATCACGCCATGGCACTCCAGCCTGGGTAACAAGAGCAAAACTCCGTCTCAAAAATAAATAAATAAATAAAAACAATATGTATAGATCTACATCAGCATTTTTAGTGTCATCTTAGTGTTTCAACGTATAAATATCCAATGATTCCTTTAACCAATTGTCTATTTTTGATCATTTACTGTTTCAGGTACTTATTTGTGCTAACAAACCACTTCACAACCTAATGCCTTAAAAGAATAATAATATATTCTGTGTCATGATTTTGCAGGTTGGCTGGCTGTCCTTCTGGGCTTTGCTGGGCTCACTCACACAGCTGCTGACATCCCACAGCTTGAGTGTGGCTCAGGGGCCCCAGATGTTCTCACTCATATGTCTGCCAGTCAGTACTGGCCACTAGCAAGTGCTCCTCAGTTCTCTACATGCCTCTGTGTCAGGGATCTGAAAGACTACCCTCAGGCTTGATGATTCACTAGAAAGAATCACAGGACTCAGAAAAGCTGTTATATTCGTGGTTAGGGTTTACCATAGTGAAAAGATACTGATCAAAATCAGCAAATGAAAAAGGCCCATGGGACAAAGTCCAAGAGAAACCACCAGTCACAAGCTTCCAGGCATCTGCTCACGGTGGAATCTCATGGATGGAGACATGCTTAATTCTCCCAGCAGCAACGTGTGAGAACACATGCAAAGTACTGCCAAACAGGAAAGCTCACTTGAGCCTTAGTGTCCAGGGTTTTTGTTGGGGCTCAGTATTGTAGGCATGCAATGCCCATGTTACTGACTTCAGTTACTCAGAATCCAGCCCCCTAGAGGTCAAACTGATACAGCACAGCCCAAAGCATGAGGCATATGTAAACACTCTCAGACAGAGGTTATTCCAAAGTCTCAGAGGTTGTCTTCACCAGAGCCAAAAGCCAGCCCTTTCTTTGGAGTATGCAGGTTTTATGCAACTCAAGCCTGCTAAATTAACCCTTTACTGAACACTTCTTATCTTCCAATACTGGGTCTCTTTACAGGATAATTGTCTGGATATTCCAAGAGGGTAAAAATTGAGACAGCAAGGTTTCTTAAGGCCTAATCTTGAAAGTCACACAATATCACTTACGATGCATTCCATTTGTCAAAGCAAGTCACAAGGCCAATCCAGAATCAAAGAGGAAGGAGCAGCAGTGTTACACTGTAAAAATAAGACAGACACACAGTGGTATAATTCATTGGGGACATTATTATAACAATCTACCACACATAAAATTTTTAGAATTATTTACTGCTATAAGCAAGGCCATGATAATCATCCTTGTTCCATATTTTTTCCAGTTTATAATACATTTACCTTCTTTATTTTCTTTTTTCTTCATTTATTTACTTATTTTTTAGACAAGCGCTCACTTTGTCACCCAGGCTGGATTGTAATGGCATGGTCACAGCTCACTGCAGCATCAATCTCCCAGACTCAGGTGATCCTCTCATGTCAGCCTCCTGGGTAGCTGGGACTACAGGTGTGCACCACCATGCTCAGCTAGTTTTTTGTATTTTTGATAGAGACAGGTTTTCACCATGTTGCCCAGGCTGGTCTCAAACTCCTGAGCTCAAGCAATCCCCCCACCTTGGGATTGCAGGTATGAGCCACAGTGTCTGGCCTTATTTTCTTTTTTAAAGTGTATTATGAAATATTCCATATACACAAAAAAACATTAAAACAATATAAAGAGTAGGTAGGTGTACGAGGTATAAAGAGTAGTCTTATAACTGTGTAGACTTTTACTTTGCAATTATACATTTTACATATATAGGATATAGGGCAAATGTATTTATTCTCTAATAAAAGTTTCCATTTCTACCACTTAAATATATTTAATATGTAATTTGTATCTTTCTGTATTCTGCACAGTAAGGAAATATAAAATGGAAAATCTGTAAATTTTTTGCTTGAATAAATAGTCAGAAGATAAATTAGAAGGAAAATTTTTTATCTTAATATAAATATACTTTTGAATTTATATATATATATATGATTTTTCTTTTTAAGACAGAGTCTCACTCTGTCACCCAAGCTGGAGTGCAGTGGCATGATCTCGGTTCACTGCAACCTCTGCTACTGGATTCACACAGTCCTCCTGCCTCAGCCTCCTGAGTAGCTGAGGTAATAGGCACATGCCAGCACACCGGTTAATTTTTTGTATTTTTAGTAGAGATAGAGTTTCATCATGTTGGCCAGGCTGATCTCGAACTCCTGACGGCAGGTGATCCAACTGCCTCTGCCTTAGCCACTGCGCCCTGCCTAGATTGGTATATTTTTAAAAGCACTACAAAAGTTTGCTTTAATAAAAATTACCATCTGAAATTAAAATTTTTTAAAAGAACAATATGATGGTATGTACTTATATTTTTGCACATATATGAGTGGCTTTCTTAAGGTACGCTCCAAGAGTAAAGTATATACACTTTTTTTTTTGAGACAGAGTCTCACTCTTATTGCCCAGGCTGGAGTGCAATGGCCAGCCTCCTGGGTTCAAGCGATTCTCCTGCCTCAGCCTCTCGAGTAGCTGGGATTACAGGTGCACACCACCACACCTGGCTGATTTTGTATTTTTAGTAGAGGTAGGGCTTCTCCATGTTGGTCATGCTGGTCTCAAACTCCTTACCTCAGGTGATCTGCCAGCCTTGCCCTCCCAAAGTGCTGGGATTACAGATATGAGCCACCACTCCCTGCCCCTATTCCTATTAATAGCTCTTTTTATATCAGGATATTACCTGGTTATCTGCCCATTCAGAACTTTAAAACTACTTTTTCCATGTAGGCTGATTAAAAGAAAAAAGAGAAAAAACAGAGCTTTAAAAGTACAGCAAGATGCATGATCTGATTTTATCTTCACAAGGCTCCCATGAGAAAGGTATGAGGAGTGTTATTCTTAACTCCATTTTATAAATGAAAACTGAGGCTTAGAAAAATATGTGCCGAGAATTGCTTGAACCCAGGAGGCAGAGGTTGTAGTGAGCTGAGATCATGATACTGCGCTCCAACCTGGGCAACAGAGCAAGACTCTGTTGAGAGAGAGAGAGAGAGAAACAGAGCGAAGTATGTGCCCATAGGGATGGAGTGAGTTTACAGAGAAATTGAGGGCAGAACCCAGGCCTCCATCTGCTAGCCGAGAGTGCTTTCTCAACACCACTGGGACTGAAAGAGGTGGTTTCCCTAGGACTTCTTGCACCATTGACATTCTATAAGCAGGGGTGACCTTTTGGGACAATGTCTTCCAGCCCCAACAGGCACAGTCCTCTAAGTAGAATAGGAACAACATCACTGGGAGGGGCCAGCAGATACTGGCTTTCCAACCTCCTGCTGGCCATAGTGAGAGACTAACTTTGAGGAAACAAGTGGAACTGGCTGAAGATCAAAGCTTGTAAAACTGAAAAAGAAAAGACCTATCATTTCTTCCCTCACCCTAGCAACTCCATTGAGTCTAAGCATGCTTTGCCACTGGCTAGCAGAGGTCAAAGGGTTTGGAAGAGAGATCTATTTATCTTTACCTTTCTCAAGTGACTGTGGTTAACCTGTCACCAGGGCAGAAGACCTTGTGCTCCTCAATCAGGACAGCTGCAACACAGAGTAGTGCAGGGGGATGTCAAATCCAGCTTTCAGCGGCTGCAGCCTGTTTGACCATCAGCACCCACCAATGTATGTGGAAGTGTGGCTCTAGCCTCCTTCTTGCCTGGGCAGCAGCCAGCAAACATTTGCCCTTCCCCATCAAGACAGCCTTTGCCACATGCTTCCTTGCATGAGAATAGTGTAAAGAGAAGAATGTTCTTCAGTGGATAGCAGGACGAGCTCCGCCCTGCCCCTAACTCTACCACTAAACATTCTGTAAGAACTTAGGAAGCTCCTGGCCTTCTCTGAACCTCAATTTTAGCCTCGGAATGATAAAAGTTTGGACTTGATGCTCTCACAGGACCCTGCCAGTCCTGACATTCTGGGATTCTCTATCTGTTTGCTAACCTGGGATATCTGAGTATCAGATTTGGGTAAAGCCAAGATCCCCTCTGTAGGAAAGTTATGGGCATCAAGAAGGCCTCAGATGGAACAAACAGATGACAAACACTGTGAGTTGTTGCCAGAGGACCCAGTAAGATTTCAGGGGTTTGGTGGCAGCAAAGAAACTGACCCACACAAACCAATAGACTCAGGGTAGGGACGAAGCAGATTCCTAAGGGGGGTCTGGTGGCTGGAATCAAGAACTAGGCTGAGTTTCATGATTATCTGCTGAGAGGATCCTGCCTTCCAGCGAGGTGGCAGCGGTGTAGTAGAAGGACAAATGAATTTTGGACTGTGTGATGTGGAACAAGTCACTTACCCTCTCTGAGCCTCAATTTCCTTATCAGTAAAATGGAGTCAACAGTCCTAGCCAACAAGTGCATAAAAAGATGCTCTGAGGGCCAGGCATGGTGGCTTAAGCCTATGGTCCCAGAACTTTGGGAGGCTGAAGCAGGAGAATCATTTGAGCCCAGGAGTTCGAGACCAGCCTAGGCAATAGAGTGAGACTCTATCTCCACACACACAAACAATTAGAAGGATCGCTTTTTTATTTTTTATTTAAAACATTATAAAAAATGATTCTCTTGTCTCAGCCTCCTGAGTAGTGACATGCACCTGTAGTCCCAGCTACTCAAGAGGCCATAGCAGGATGATCACTTGAGCCTTGGATGAAGTGCACTCCAGTCTAGGCAACCAAGTGAGACCATGTCTCAAAAAAAAAAAAATGCTCAACATCGTTAGTCATTAGGAACATGCAAATTAAAACCACAATGAGATATTACCTAACACCCAATAAGATAGCTATCTATGACTTTAAAAAGCAGAGAATAATAAGTGCTGGCAAGAATGTGGATAAATTGTAACCATCATACATTGCTGATGGGAATATAAAATGATGCAGCCTTTGTGGAAAACAATTTGGTAGTTCTTCAATAAGTTAAACACAGAATTACCATATGACTAGCAATTGTAACCTTAGATATTGAAAACGTGTCTACACAAAAGCTTGTACATAAATACTCATAGAAGCACTATTCAAGCCGGACGTGGTGGCTCACGTCTGAAATCCAAGCACTTTGGAGGCCAAGGTGGGTGGATCACCTGAGGTCAGGAGTTCAAGACCAGCCTGACCAACATGGTGAAACCCCATCTTAAAAAAGAAAAAAAAAAAAAGAAGAAGCACTATTCATAATAGCCCTGATATGGTTTGGCTCTGTGTCTCCATCCAAATCTCACTTTGAATTATAATAATCTCCATATGTCAAGGGTGGGACCAGGTGGAGGTTAAGTGAATGATGGGAGCAGTTTCCCCCATGCTGTTCTCATGATAGTGAGTCTCATAAGATCTGACGCTTTAAAAAAAAAAAAAAAAAAGATGTGATGGTTTTATAAGCATCTGGCATTTCCCCTTCTTGCACTCATTCTCTCTGATGTGGCCCTGTGCAGAGGTGCCTTCTGCCATGATTGTAAGTTTCCTGAGGCCTTCTAGTCATGCAGAACTGCGAGTCAATTAAACTTCTTTTCTTTATAAATTACCCAGCCTTGGGTATTTATTCATAGCAGCTCGAGAATGGACTAATACAGTAAATTGGTACCAGAAGTGGAGTTCTCTATAAAGATACCAAAAAATGTGAAAGCGACTTTAGAACTGGGTAATAGGCAGAGATTGGAACAGTTTGGAGGGCTCAGAAGAAGACAGAAAAATGTGGGAAAGTTTGGAACTTCCTAGAGACTTGTTGAATGGCTTTGACCAAAATGCTGATAGTGATATGGATGATGAAGTCCAGGCTGAGGTGGTCTCAGAAGGAAATGAGAAACTTGTTGGGTACTAGAGTAAAGGTCACTCTTACTATGCTTTTGCAAAGAGACTGGTAGCTTTTTGCCCCTGCCTTAGAGATCTGTGAAATTTTAAACTTGAAAAACTTTAAATTCTATATGGCAGAAGAAATTTCTAAGCAGCAAAGCATTCAAGAGGTGACAGAGCATAAAAGTTTGGAAAATTTGCAGCCTGACGACACAGTAGAAAAGTAAAACCCATTTTCTGGAAAGAAATTCAAGCTGGCTAAAGAAATTTGCATAAGTAATGAGGAGCCACATGCTAATCACCAAGACAGTGGGGAAAATGTCTCCAGGTCATGTCAGAGACCTTTGCAGTAGCCCCTACCATCACAGTCTTAGAGGCCTAGGAAGGAAAAATGATTTCCTGGGCTCGGCCCAGGGGCCCCTGCCGTTTGCAGCCCTGAAACTTGGTGCCCTGCACCCCAGCTGCTCCAACCTTGGCTAAAAAGGGTCAAGGTACAGCTCAGGGCATTGCTTCAGAGGGTGCAAGTCCAAAGCCTTGGAAGTTTCCATGTGGCATTGGTCCTATAGGTGCACAGAAGACAAGAATTGAGGTTTGGAAACCTCTGCCTAGATTTCACGGAACATATGGAAATGCCTTGATGTCCAGCAGAATTCTGCTGCAGGGGCAGAGCCTTCATGGAGAACCTCTGCTTTGGCAGTGTGGAAGGGAAATGTGGGGTTGGAGCCACCACACAGAGTCCCCACTGAGGCACTGCCTAGTGGAGCTGTGGGAAAAGGGCCATCATCCTTTAGACCCCAGAATGGTAGATCTACCAACAACTTGAACTGTGTGCCTGGAAAAGCCACAGACACTCAATGCCAGACGTGAATGTAGCTAGGAGGGGAGGAACTGTACCCTGCAAAACCACAGAGGTAGAGCTGCCCAAGGCTTTGAGAGCCCTCCCTGTGCATCAGCATGACCTGGATATAAGGCATAGAGTCAAAGGAGATCATTTTGAAACTTGACTGCCCTATTGGATTTCGGACTTTCCTGGAGCCAGTAGCCGCTTTGTTTAGGCCAATTTCTCCCTCTTGGAGTGGGTGTATTTACCCAACATGTGTACCCCCATTGTATCTAAGAAGTAACTAACTTGCTTTTGATTTTACATGCTCACACTTGGAAAGTACTTGCCTTGTCTCAGACAAGACTTTGGACTTGGACTTTTGGGTTAATGCTGAAATAGGTTAAGACTTTGGGGGATTGTTGGAAGGGCATAATTGTGTTTTGAAATGTGAGTACATGAGATTTGGGAAGGGCCAGGCTCGGAATGATATGGTATGGCTCTGTGACCCCATCCAAATCTCACTTTGGATTGTGATAATCCCTGTGTGTCAAGGTCGGAACCAGGTGGAGGTAATTGAATGATGGGGGCAGTTTTCCCCATGCTGTTCCTGGGATAGTGAGTGAGTCTCACAAGACATGATTGTTTTATAAGCGTCTAGCATTTCCCGTGCTTGCACTCATTGTCTCTCCTGCAGCCCTGTGAAGAGGTGCCTTCCACCATGATTGTAAGTTTCCTGAGGCCTCCCCAGCCATGCAGAGCCATGAGCCAATTAAGCCTCTTTTAATTGTAAATCACCCAGTCATGGGTATTTCTTTATAGCAGCATGAGGATGGACTAATACAAGCCCCAAAGTGGAAATAGCCCAAATGTTCATCAACTGATGAACAGAAACATGATACAGTAAATCCACAATCATAAAAAGGAATGAAAAACAGATACATGCTACAACATGGATGAACCTTGAAAACATGATGCTATGTGAAAAAAGCCAGACAGAAAAGACCACATACTGTCTCATACCATTGA
>NW_016107588.1:1233410-1238330 GCF_001604975.1 Cebus imitator | reverse complement strand
TTGTATTTTTAGTAGAGACAGGGTTTCCCCATGTCAGCCATGCTGGTCTCAAACTCTTGACCTTGAGTGATCCACCTGCCTCGGCCTCCCAAAGTGCTGGGATTACAGGTGTGAGCCACGACACCCGGCCAGGGTTTCCTTTTGAGATTATGAAAATGTTCCAAAATAGACTACAGTGATGATTGCACAACTCTTCATACACCAAAAACTATTCACTCTACACTTTAAATGAGTGAATTGAATGATATGCAAATTATATCTCAATAAAGCTGTTTACTAAAAGAAAAGTGTCCTTGCCAAGTCATTCTCACAGGATTGGTGAAGGACTCAATGAAAGCAAAATATATTTTCCCTGCCCAGACCAAACCATACTTTTTTAGTTTGCTTTTTTATTGTGAAATATAACATTTGTACAGAAAAGTGAAATGTAAAATTTAACAATTTATGTTAAAGTGAATGCCACTCTAATCAAGAAATACAAGATTGGAAGCATCCAGAAAACTTCCCAAATGCCTTCTTGTATTAAGTTTCTCATAATGCTATAACAAATATTATAGGCTGGGGGGCTTCAACAACAGAAATGCATCATCTCCCAATTATGGAGACTGGAAGTCCAAGATCAAGGTGTGGGCAGGGTTGGTTCCTCCTAGGGTCTCTCTTCTTGGTTTGTAGATGGTGTCTTCTCCATGTGACTTCTCATGGTCTTCACTCTTAGTATGTGTGTGTCCTTATCTCCTTTTCTTTCATAAGGACATCAGTCATATTGGAATAGGGTTCACCCTAATGACCTCATTTTAATTTAATCACTTCTTTAAAGGCTCTCTCTCCAAATACATTCATATGCTGAGGTACTGGGGATTAGGCCTTCAACATATAAATTTGGGGGGGGATATGACACAGTTCATAATACTTCCTGTGGTAATAATCTCCCTCATCCCCTACCGGGAATGAACACTATTTTGACTTTTAGAGTAACCACTACTTGCCT
Organism: Cebus imitator; assembly: GCF_001604975.1. Classification (NCBI taxonomy): domain Eukaryota; kingdom Metazoa; phylum Chordata; class Mammalia; order Primates; family Cebidae; genus Cebus; species Cebus imitator. The sequence continues at coordinate 1,237,342 of NW_016107588.1, read as the reverse complement.
TTCTTTATAGTTGAGCCATCTCTGTGTGCATCTCTAAATAGCAGATTCCTGTTTATGAACTTTGTATGAACAGAATCATCTTGCTTCTTTCACTTAACTAACATCTTCCACTTAACATGATGCCTGTGAGATTCAGCCATGTTGTTGTGAGTATCTGAGCTTTATTTGTTTCCACTGTATGAACACACCACAAATTACTTATTCATTCTCTTGTCATGGACATCTAGATTCTTTAGACTTTGTGCCCATAACAAACAGTGCTGCTGTGAAGATGTCTCCTGGACGTCATGTGTCTACCCCTCTGTAAGATGCACACTTAACTTGCTAAGTAATGCTAGGCTGTGTTTCAAAGTAGTCACACCAATGTAAATTCCCATGAGCAGCCCATAAGCTCTCTTTGTTCCATGTCTTCATCAATGCTTAGAAATGTCAAACTTGTTAATTTTGGTTTTTCTGATGGGTAGCTGATGGTATCTCATTGTGATTAAGTTTTAGATTTCTCATTACTAATGAGATTGGACACATTTTTATATGCTTATTGGCCATTAGGTATCCTCTCTTGTGAAGTAATTGTTCAAAGCTTTTTCCCATTTTTCTACAGGGTTGTCTTTTTCTTATTAATTCCCAGGCATTTTTTTATATATTCTGGATGCAAGCTCTTTGCAGTTATACGTTACAAATTTCTCCCACTCGAGGTTGTCTATCACTCTCTTAATGATGTATTTTAATGAGCAGAAGTTCTTAACGTTGATGTTGTATAATTTATCAGTCTTCCATGGTTAGTACTTGTTTGTGTGTCTTGCTTACAAAGTCTTTCCGTACCTTATTTTAGGAAGATATCCTCCCAATATTATCTTCTAAAAGTGTTCTTGTTTTACCTTTAGTCTTGCCTTAGTCTATAGCCCACCTGCAGTTTGTTTTTGCATGTGGTGCCAGGCAGGGCTTTAATTTTATTTTTTTATATGACTCTCTAATTGCCCTAGCACGGTTAAAGATTTGTCAGATCACAGTGACACATTTGTCACATGTCAAGTATCCATGCGTGCTCTTGGTGGGCTCTGGACTGTGACTCTTTGTCCTAACCCCTGGAGGCAGGCACGAGTGAAGCTCAGCCCCTCAGCTGCTTTTTCTCAGGTCAGCAGTCTCCAAACAGCCCACGGCAAAGGCATTTCCACTGCCAGGCTCACCTCTTAGGATTCCCTTTTTCTCTCAGATCTTGGTTCATTATCTTTTTTTGTCACTATCTAGTTAGCTCACTGATGTTTTTGTTTTGTTTTGTTTTGTTTTTTAACTTTAGGTGCATACTATATCTGGCATTTCTCCGCATGTTATCCCTGCCCTATCTGGCATTTCTCCCCATGTTATCCCTCCCCACCCTCCCCTCCCTCCCCACCCCCCGCTGTCTCTCCCCTACCCCCACCAACTGTCCCCTGTGTGTGATGCTTCTCTCCCTGAGTCCACGTGTTCTCATTGTTCAACACCCACCTATGAGTGAGAACATACGGTGTTCACTGCTGTTTTTTAAGGTGATTTTCCCCAGGTTTTTTTAAAAAAAAGGAGAGTTGGTCCAAATTATCTAGTCTACCATAATCAGAAATTAAAGTCTGGAACATGCACACCCTTTTCAATAAAATATATAACGTTTTTATTAAGAATAACATACATCGCCGGGCATGGTGGCTCACGCCTATAATCACTCTGGGAGGTGGAGGTGGGCAGATCATGAGGTCAGGAGATCGAGACCATCCTGGCCAACATTGTGAAACCCCGTCTCTACTAAAAATACAAAATTAGCCAGGTGTGGTGGCAGGGGCCTATAGTCCCAGCTACTCGAGAGGCTGAGGCAGGAGAATCACTTGACCCTGGGAGGCAGAGTTTGCAGTGAGCTAAGGATCAGGCCACTGCACTCCAGCCCGATGACAAAGCCCGACTCCGTCTCAAAAAAAGAATAACGTACATATAGTAATGTATTAGTCCATTCTCACACTGCTGGGTAATTTATAAAGAAAAGAGGTTTAAGCCGGGCGCAGTGGCTCTCGCCTGTAGTCCCAGCACTTTGGGAGGCTGAGGCTGGCAGATCATGAGGTCAAGAGATCGAGACCATCCTGGCCAACATGGTGAACATGGTGAAAAAAAAAAAGGAGGTTTAATTGACTCACAATTCTCACAATTCTCCATGGCTGGGGAGACCTCAGGAAACTTTCAATCACGGCAGAAGGGGAAGCAAGGCACCTATTACATGGTGGCAGGAGAGAACAAGGGTGAGGGGAAGAGCCACACTTCCAACCATCAGATCACGTGAGAACTCACTCTACCGTGAGAACAACTGGGAGGAACCACCCCATGATCCAATCATCTCCCACCAGATCCTCCCTTGATACATGGGAGATGAGATTACAATTTGAGATGAGATTTAGGTGGGGACACAGACCCAAACCATATCAAGCAAGGTGCATAAAGTTTACTAAACTTAAGTGTACGACTAGGTACATTTTATATATGCATATATATGCATATACTCATGTAGCCTCTGTTCGGATAAAGACAAAAAATGTTTCAAGCAACCCAAAAGATTTCCTCATTACTTTTCCCAGTCAGGACGCCACTCCCAGGAACAGCCACTATTGCTATCATTTTTTTTTTTTTTTTGCCTGTTTTTAGCTTCATATAAATGAAATCATATAGTATGTACTTTTTTAACTTTAATTTTTTTGAGATAGGGTCTTACTCTGTCTTGTAGACTGAAGTGCAGAGGCAAGATCATGGTTCATTGCAGCCTTGAACTCCCAGGCTCAAGTGGTCCTCATGCTTCAGCCCCCCAAGTAGCTGGGACTACAGGTGCATGCCATCATGTTCAGCAAGTTTTTTCTTTTCGTTTTTGTAGACACAGGGTCACACTATGTTTCCCAGACTGGTCTCAAACTCCTTGGCTCAAGTGATCCTCCCACCTTGGCCTCCAAAATTGCTGGAATTACAGGCGTGAGCCACCATACCTGAGCCAGTATGTACTCTTTTATTATTTTTTGAAACAGTGTCTCACTTTGTTGTCCAGGCTGAAGGGCATTGAAATGGTCATGGCTCACTACAGCCTCAACCTCCCAGGCTCAGTTGATCCTTCCACTTCAGCCTCCCAAGTAGCTTAAACTACAGGTGCATGCCACCACACCTAGCTAATATTTTGTATTTCTTTTTTTTTTTTTTAGAGATGGGTTTCACTGCATCTCCAGGCTGGTCTCAAACTCCTAGGCCTCAAGCAATCCACCCTCCTCAGCCTCCCAAAGTGCTGGGATTACAGGTCTGAGCCACCACACTCAGCCATGTACTCTTTGTGTCTAGCTTTTTTCATTCAACATTGTGTCTGCAAGATTTACCCATGTTGTTGCATATACCTATATCACATAATCTTTCATTGTTGCACTGTTTTCCACTGTATGAATATACCACAATTTATTTACATGTTCCATTGTTGATTGACATTTATATTATTTGTAGTTTTTTGCTATTACAAATGTGCCAATTATGACTGTCTTGTTCATGTCTTGTGAGTATGTACCCAATTTCTGTTGGACATACACACCTAGGAATGCAATTGTTGCATTATAGGAATTGTAAATGTTGAGTTTTAATCAATACTACCAGGTAGTTTTTCCAAATGAATCTACAATTTTATACTCTCACCTGCATTGTATGACAAAGAGCCCCACTTGCTCTACATCCTCACCAACATTTAGTGTTGTCTGTCTTTTTTATTTTAGCCATTCTGGTGGATGTCTACTGATACCTATTGTGGTTTTAAAATACATTTTCCTATTAGCTAATGAGCATCTTTTTATGTGATTACTGGCCACCCTGGTTTTGTTTTGGTTTGGTTTGGTTTTTTGGTTTTTGTTTCTTTTTGTTTTTACTTTAGTTATGCTCCTTTTAGTTTCCGT
>NW_016107588.1:1229123-1233360 GCF_001604975.1 Cebus imitator | reverse complement strand
TTGAGACAGAGTCTTGCTCCATCGCCCAGGCTGGAGTGCAGTGGCATGACCTCGGCTCACTGCAACCTCTGCCTCCCAGGTTCAAGTGATTCTTTTGCCTCAGCCTCCCGAGTAGCTCTGACTACAAGTGTGTGCCACCACACCCGACTAATTTTGTATTTTTAGTAGAGACGGGGTTTCACCATATTGGCCATGCTGGTCTCGAACTCCTGACCTCAGGTGATTCACCCACCTCAACCTCCCAAAGTGCTGGGATTGCAGGTATGAGCCACTGTGCCCGGTGGTTGTATCAAATTTTTAAAACACATATTAAACATTCTTCAGGGAAGATCCTTGTTCATATATCTTTGTGCACTTGTAAGTGGCTTTAGAAGATAAATTTACAATAGCAAACACTTTTTTGAACACTAATTATGCACCACATCTGGTTATAAGTGCTTTATATACATAACCTTATTTAATCCTCCCTATTTTATTTTATGTTTTATTGAGTCTCAAGCACACAAAACTGAATTACTTAAAATTTTTGGTTCTTCAAACACTCAACGTTAGGCTATAAGTGAACAACTTTATGTATGTATGTATTTTTAGTAATGTAATTGGCATTCATGACCCTACCACACTAAATGGAAAGGTATGATCTTGACAATAACCTACATGATATTCGCCCGCCAGTCGATCTTCCTGCTTGCCTCTACACAAGGGAAGCATCATCCTAAATTCTTTATCATTCTCTTGCTTACTTTTCATATAGTACTATCAAGTGTATTGTATACACACATTTGTATACTTTCCAAAGTACTACATTTTACAATTTTAATTGCATTAACTTTATTAAAAGGTACCATTCTATATGTAGTCTTTGAATTTTAAAAATATTTAATATATCATTATTTTTTTGACTGGCAAGTCATAATTTTGTTTATATTTGTAGGACACAATGTTATATTTTGATATAGTTTACAGTGTGGCATGATTAAATCAAGCTAATTAATATATACATCACCTCTATCACTTCGCTTACTTATCTTTTTTATATTTTAAGGGACAGGGTCTGGCTGGGTGCAGTGGTCCACTCCTGTAATTCCACACTTTGGGAGACCAAGGCAGGTGGATTGCTTGAGGTCAGAAGTTCGAGACCAGTCTGGCCAACATGGGGAAACCTGTTTCTACTAAAAATATAAAAATTAGCCAGGCATGGTGGCACATGCCTGTAATCCCAGCTTCTTGGGAGGCTGAGACACGAGAATTGCTTGAACCCAGGAGGTGGAGGTTGCAATGAGCCAAAATCGCACCACTGAATTCCAGCGTGGGTGTCAGAGCGAGACTCTGTCTCCAGGCTGGAGTGCATTGCTGCAATTATAGCTCACTGCAGCCTCAAACTGCTGGCCCCAAGTCATCCTCCCAAGTTGGCTTCCCAAAGCACTGGTATTACAGGCATGAGCTACCACACCTAGCCACCTATTATTTTCTATGGTGAGACATTTGAAATTTACTCTTAGTTATTTTGAAGTGTAAAATGCTCTATTATTGACCATAGCCACCCTGCTATGCAATAGATCTCAAAGCCTATTTCCCCTATCTGAAATTTGTACCCTTTGATTACTCCATTCCTTCCCTCCCTTCCCACTCCTCCAGCCACTGGCAACCACCATTCTACCCTCTGCCTCTATGAGATCAATTTTATTAGACTTCACATGTAAGTGATATCATGTGGTATTTGTCTCTTTTGTACCTCCTTTATTTCACTTAGCATAATGTCCTCCAGATTCATCCATAGTGTTGCAAATGACAAGATTTCCTCTATTTTTTTTTTTTAAAGATGGGGTTTCACCATGATAGCCAGGCTGGTCTTGAACTCCTGACCTCAGGTGATCCACCCACCTCGGCCTCCCAAAGTGCTAGGATTACAGGCATGAGCCACCGCGCCTGGCCAATTTCCTCTATTTTTAAGACTGAATAATAATATTCCATTGTGTATATATGTATGCAACCTTTTAAAGTTTATTTTTCATGTAAAATTATATCACAAAGATTTATGCATGTTGTAGAAATTGATTTAGTTCGTTCATTTTGGCTGCTGTATAATAATATTCCATTGTGCATATATACCACAGATTGTTTCTTTTCTGATGGGCATTTGAGTTGCCTAAAGCTGAAAGGTGCTGAAGTTGGGGGGAAAATGGGAAGTGACTGCTATTGGGTACAGGTTTTTCTTGGGGAGGTGACTAAAATGTTCTAAAATCAGATAGTGGTGATAGTTGCACAACTCTGTATACTAAAAATAATCAAGTTATGCACTCAAAATAGGTGAATTATTTTGTATGTATATTATATCTTGATAAAATTGTTATAAACTCTTTGGCAATGAATTTTAAAATATAGAAGATGAAATATGATTTCTTAGTAAAATATAAAACACTTATATGGACCCAAGAAAAACTAGAAAACTTGAGGACAGAAACAATCTTTAATAGATTAGAAAGGAAATTAAAGGTCTACTATTAAACAAACCAAGGTGCACCGGGCACAGTGGCTCATGCCTGTAATCCCAACACTTTGGGAGGCTGAAGCGGGCGGATCATGAGGTCGAGAGTTTGAGACCAGCCTGACCAACATGATGAAACCCCATCTCTAGTAAAAATACAAAATTAACCAGGTGTGGCGGCACACACTTGTAGTCCCAGCTACTCAGGAGGCTGAGGCAATAGAATCACTTGAACCTGGGAAGCAGAGGTTGCAGTGAGCCGAGATCATGCCACTGCACTCCAGCCTGGGCGATGGAGTGAGATTCTATCTCAAAAAAACAAAAATCAATACAACCTAAATGAAAGTATGGAGAATTATTTCCAGGCCTTGAAACATAATCAAGGAACTTCCAACATTTACCTGGATGAATTTCAGAATGGCTATGGATCAGTGACTCCTTTGTGCCCCCTGTTTTCCCTGCTTTTTGAACAGCAATGTCTATAGTGGTTATTCTGCCCTATCCAACCATTGCATTTTGGGAAATAGACAGAAATAACTTGTCTATAGATGGAGAAGGACTGTCCTCCAAGTGCTGTACTTAAGGAATATAGCCAAGGAGTTTCATCCACACCTGGACCTGGTTTAGATAATGAGATTCTGGACTTTAAGCCAATGCTGTAATGGGATGAGAGTTTAGAGATCTTTGGAGAAGTGAATGTATTTTGCTTGTATAAGCAATGTGAATCATTGCAGGCCAGGTGGCAGCTTCTGATATGGCTTCCAATGATCCCCACCTTCTGATGTTTATGCCTTTATGTACTATCCTCTCCTTGAATGAGGACTGGACCTAGTATGGCAAAAGTGATCAGATTTCACTTCCGAGATTAGGTTCCAAAGAGACTGTGACTTCCATCTTGCTCACACACACTCTCTGGATTTTCTCACTTGATCCTTCTGAATGAATCAAACTACTATGTTGTAAGATGCCCTACAGAGGGGCCCAAGTGACAAGGAACTGAGGAGGAACAGTTGGAACAGCATCCAATCAACAGCAAGAAACTGAACACTGCATCTGTACATGTACCTCCTGAATCTAATTTTTTCGTTATTGACTATTTTTAGTCAACAATGAAAAAATAGCAATAAATAAAAATTTGAAAAAAAGAAACTGGGCCAGGCATTTGGGGAGGCCAAAGTAGGAGGATTGCTTGAGCCCAGTCGTTTGAGCCCAGCCTGGGCAACATGGCAAGAAACTCTCTCTACAAAAATAAAAAATAAATTAGCCAGTCATGGTGGCCTGGGCCTGTGGTCCCAGCTCCTCAGAGGGCTGAAGCAGGAGGATCTCTTGAGCTCAGGAGGTTGAGGCTGCAGCAAGCTGCAATTGCACCACTGCCTCCAGGCTGGACAACAGAGAGAGACCCTGTTGCAAAAACAAAAAGAGGCTGAGTACTGTGGTTCATGCGCGTTATCCCAGCACTGTGGGAGGCCAAGGCTGGTGGATCACCTGAGGTCAGGAGTTCAAGAGCAGCCTGGCCAACATGGTGAAACCCTAATCTCTACTAAAAATACAAAAATTGGCCGGGACAGTGGCCCATGCCTGTAATCCCAGCACTTTGGGAGGCCAAAGTGGGCAGATCACCTGAGGTCAGGAGTTTGAGAGCAGCCTGGCCAACATGGTGAAACCCCATCTCTACTAAAAATACAAAAAATTAACTGGGTGTGGTGGTGCGTGCCTATAATCCCAGCTACTCGGGAGGCTGAGGCAGGA
>NW_016107588.1:1226918-1228812 GCF_001604975.1 Cebus imitator | reverse complement strand
GAAAGAAAGAAAGAAGAAAGAAAGAAAGAAGAAAGAAAGAAAGAAAGAAAGAAAGAAAGAAAGAAAGAAAGAAAGAAAGAAAGAAAGAAAGAAAGAAAGAAAGGGAAGGAGGGAGGGAAGGAAGAAAGAAAAGGCAGGCAGGCAGGCAGGAAGGAAGGAAGGAGAAAGAAACTGAACACTGCCTAGAACCATGTGAGTGAACTTGGAAGCAATCCTCCTCCAGCCAAGTTTTGAGATGACTGTAACCCTGGCCAATACCTTGGTTACAGCCTTGTGAAGACCTCAAACCAAAGGATCCAACTAAGCAGTAGATACCTGACACTCACACAGCTATAAGATAATAAAAGTTATTTTAAGTTGCTAAAATTTGGGGTAATTTGTTATGCAGCAATAAATAATACAGTTCCTAAGAAAGGAAACTACTTGGACTTTCCCAGTACAAACCATGCTTCTCCTGTGTCTTTGTGTGTGTTCTTTCCATTCCTCTTCATTTGGCTAACCCTTCTGCATTTAACAAATAGCTCAGGCATCTCCTCCTCCAGGAAGACTTCCCTAATGGGGCACTGCATACATTGTTCCACTTTCTTACTATCTAGAAGTCTTGGCTGACTTCTATTAGCAGAATTATCACACTGTGTTTTTATTGTCTGTTTCACGACAGCACTCTATGAATTCCTTGAGGGCCAGAATCATGACACAGTGCCACGATTTCCATATCCTCAGCTTCCAGTAGTAGGCTTGGCACATAGTATGTACAGTATAGACAGAGTTCACAGGCTTTGGAGTCAGTGGGTATCAGTTGGAATCCTAGCTCCACCCTCAACTATCTGTGTAACCTTAGGCAAGTCACTTAACCTCTCTAGATCCCAGACCTTCTCATTCCTGGAATTGGGAGTTTGGGCTACGAGCAGCATGAGGAAGGGGAGTCCATAAATGCATTACTTGCGGTTTATTCTACAATCCCATGGGGCCTCTTAGTCTTAGAATGATCTTCAATATCTAAATTGAGGTGGAAATTTTGGGGATTATGCTCCTCGATCAGCTTCTTTTATTTAATAAATTAAACATATGCAGAAGAGAGTTCTTGATATAGACGTTAAAAGCAGCTCCAGCAAAAGAGAATTAAAAAAAACCATGGCTAGCCCAGTATTTTTAAGTGACATATTTCAGCCTTCTGCTAATGTTTCATCACTGAAATATCAGCCCTTTTTCATGTAAACTACTGAGGGTTTGGACAGAGGACAAAAGCATCATATGTTCTACACATCTTGCAACGGGAACTGTCAAATTTTGTGTTCAACATTGCCATAGTATCACCGCTGACATGCTTCCAACAGACTTTTCAAACAAAAACCCACCACAGGCCTGGAACAAAACACATAGCCTAGAAAAATGTGCATCTCATATTTCCTATGTGGATTGAGAAAACCAACTGGGGCCTGAGGCCAATAACAGAAAGGTTTTTTGAGCTTTTCCACAAATGCTCCCAGTTTAGAAACAGAAGTGTGAGTGTGGAAGGGGGAATCCCCCTTCTATCCCAAGGGATTTCATTTCCCTCCAGGGAAATTTCTAGCTCTGACACCCTCATAAGATTGTACCATAGCAGACAGCTCGTACCAGGGTGTAGAAGTAGGAGATTTCCCTAGGGGGAAACTTGTGGGAAATAGCCTGAAAATGCACATTCAAATCAAGTCTTAAGAGGGAAAGGGGAGATCTGCTTAGACTGACAGCACAAATGGTCTGTGATTCCAAGCTACAAACCTTTCCCTCTGGAGAAGTGTGAACTTAGACCTGCTGCCCTTTCTGAACACTACGCAGCCTGGAGATGATCCCCTCTCAAACCTTCTCCTCTTGGCTCTTTTCTCTTCTTCTTCTTTTTTTTTTTTTTTTTTTT
>NW_016107588.1:1225191-1226333 GCF_001604975.1 Cebus imitator | reverse complement strand
TACGCTCAGCTGATTTTGTATTTTTACTAGAGACCGGGTTTCTCCATGTTGGTCAGGCTGGTCTCAAACTCCTGACCTCAGGTGATCCACCCACCTCGGCCTCCCAAAGTGCTGGGATTAGAGGCGTGAGCCACTGCTCCTGGCCTGGACTCATTTTTAACTTCTTATTCCTCATCCACCACACCCAATCCCCCACCAAGTCCCAGCAATCCTTATTTCGTAAATACTCTCTTGCCTTTTTTTTTTATTTTTGCAGTGTGAATAACTTTGGTTTTTTTAATTTTTATTTTTATGGTATATATTTAAGGTATGCAACATGATGTTCTGATATACATAAATGTTCTGACACACAAAAATACTTAAATGATCACTACATTCAAGCCAATTAACATATCCATCATCTCACAGTTAACATTTTTTTTTTCCTGGTAAGAACACGTAAAATCCACTCTCTTGACAAAATTCCAGTAAATAATACAATATTATTAACTATAGTCCTTTACTGTACATTAGCTCTCTAGACATATTCATCCTACACAATGCAACACTGTATTCTTTAACCAGTCACCTCACACCTGTTAGGATAGCTATTATCAAAAAGACAAGTATTGGTGAGAGTGTGGAGAAAAGGAACCTTTGCAACCACAATGAGATATCACCTAGAAATTCTTAGGATGGCTGTTTTCAAAAAGACAAGAGATAAGTACTGGCGAATGGAGAAAGGGAACCCTCCTATATTGTTGATGGGAATGTAAATTGGCACAGCCCTGATGGATGGAAAACAGCACAGAGCTTCCTCAAAGAATTCAAAATACAACTGTCACCTACTTCTAGGCATATATCCGAAGGAAATAAGTCAGCACCTGGTAGAGATGCCTGCACTCCCATGTTTGTTGCAGCACTATTCACAATAACCAAGATATGGAATCAACCTAAGTGTTCATTGATCAATGAATGGCTAAAGAAAATGTGCCAGGTGCAGTGGCTGATGCCTGTAATATCAACACTTTGGGAGGTCAAGGCAGGCGGATCATTTGTGGTCAGGAGATCGAGACCATCCTGGCCAACATGGTGAAATCGCATCTCTACTAAAAATACAATACTTAGCCTGGTATGGTAGCAGGCGCCTGTAATCCTAGTTA
>NW_016107588.1:1219363-1222681 GCF_001604975.1 Cebus imitator | reverse complement strand
AGGAGGAGAAGGGGGAGGAGAAGGAGGAGGAGGAGAAGGAGGAGGAGGAGAAGGAGGAGGAGGAAGAGGAGAAGGAGAAATGAAAAAGAAAATAATAAATTAATTAGAAAGCATGAGAGAATTTACAGATGGGAGATTCACCTACACTGACAGCATGAACGTGAGGGGTAGATGCAAGATATTTTAGGAAATACAATTGGCAGGATTTGGGAACTGACTCTGAAGTGTGAGAAAAGGAAGAGCCAGGCTGGGATGAAGAAAAAACTTGGGAAAAGATGAAGATGATGATATTAGGTTTAAAGACGTGAAGTTAGAGGTGTCAATGGGCCATTCAGGTGGTATGTCAAAGAGGCTATTGGATCTCTGGGTCTGGAGCTCAAGGAAGAGGCCTGGCCTGGCAATGTACAGGTAACGTCCTCGCTGATCACAACTCCTAAAGTCTCATCCATTTGGAAACAAAAACTGGCTGGTAACCCCAGCACTTTGGGAGGCCAAGACGGGAGGACCGTTTGAGCCTAGGAGTTCAAGACCAGCCTGGGCAACATAATAAGATCCCCATCTCTACAAAAAAAAAAAGTTAAAAATTATCCAGGCATGCTGGTTCCTGCCTGTAGTGCCTCCAGCTACTCAGGAGGCTGAGGTGGAAGGATCTCCTGAGCCCAGGAGGTTGAGGCTGCAGTAAGCTGTGATTGTGCCACTGCACTCCAGCCTGAGTGACAGCAAGATCCTTTCTTAGAAACAAACACAAAAAACAACAAGCAAACAAGCCACCCTGCTTCTGCTCCTCACCCCATACCACACTTCCTCTCCCTCTCTCTCTTCCCTCCCCTTCATGATCATACCTCCCGAAAGAGGTGTCTCCACTGTAGATCTACTCTCCCCACAGCCTCACACTAGAGTCAGGTCTCCATCATTTTTTTACAGACAACATATATAATTCACATTCCATAAAAGTCACTCATTTAAAATGTACAATTTTTAGGCCAGGCATGGTGGCTCACGCCTGTAATCCCAGCTCTCTGAGAAGCCGAGGCAGGTGGATCACATGAGGTCCAGCCTGGCCGATATGGTGAAAGCTTGTCTCTACTAAAAACACAAAAATTAGCTGGGCATGGTGGCAGATGCCTGTATTCTCAGCCACATGGGAGGCTGAGGCAGCAGAATTGCTTGAAACCCAGGAAGTGGAGGTTGCAGTGAGCCGAGATCACACCACTGCACTCCAGCCTGGGTGACAGAGCAAGACTCCATCTTCCTTATTATGGCTGAACAATATTTCTTCATATGGATATACCACATTTTATCCAGTCATTACTTGATGGACATTTGGGTTGTTTTCACTTCTTGGCTACTAAGAATTATGTACATGAATATTGCTGTACAAGTATTTGTTTGAATACCTGTTTTCAATTATTTTGGGTATATACCTAGGAGTGGAACTGAGTCATATGGTAATTCTGTGTTCAACTTCTTGAGAAATCTCCAAGCTGTTTTCCATAGTGACTGCACCATGTTATATTCCCAACTGCAATGTACCAGGACTCTAATTTCTCTACGTTCTCACCGATATTAGTTATTTTTCTATTTTTTTCTTTTTTTTTGTCAAGCAGATAAAGCCTTGTGTTAATTTAATGGCTGATCTGTGTAATCACGAAGGTCAGTATGTACAGACAAAGAAGGAGCTTTTATTTCTTGGTCTCTTCCTCCTTGAACAGTCTGGATGATCTCCTTCCTCCTTGGCCTGGAGGCGCTCTTTATGGCGCTTGCTACTTCCCTGGTCTTGAACCTGAGGGCCTCAGTCTGGTCAGCCAAGAGCTTCTTGCGGGCCTTGTCTGCCTTCAGCTTGCAGCTGTGTTCCATGAGAATCCGCTTGTTTTTGAACACATTCCCCTTCACCTTCAGGTATAAGCTGTTATACATGGGGCCATCAATCTTAGATTCCCGGTATCTTCTGAGCAGCCGGTGCAGAATCCTCATTCTCCCCATCCACTTGACCTTCTCTGGAACTCAGGCATTGACTGTACCCTCTTGCTTACCTATCCTGATGAGCCTGCCCTTCCCGCCAAGGTGTTTTCCCGGAATCAAGACCGGAATAGACCATCGCAGGCTTAAGGATGATCAGCCCATCTTTGATCAGCTTCCGGATCTGCTGACCGGAGTTGGCATTGGCGATTTCATTGGTCTCATTGGGGTCCAACCAGACCTTCTTCTTGCCGCAGCGGAGGACACTAGAGGCGAGCCTCTTCTGAAGCTTGAGCATACTCATGGCTGCGGCCGCAGCAGCGAAAGGAAAGAGCTCCCTTTTTTTATCATTATTATAACCATCCTAGTGAGTGTTAAATGGTATCTTATTATAGTCTTGATTTAAATTTCTTGATGACTAATGATGCTGAGCATCTTTTCATGTGTTTATTGTACATCTTATTTGGAGAAATGTCTGTTAAGATCTTTTGCTCATTTTTTTAAATCGGATTGTCTTTTTATGGCTGAGTTGTAACAGTTTATTTATTTTTTTTTTTAAAGACAGGGTTTCACCATGATGGCCAGGCTGGTCTTGAACTCCTGACCTCAGGTGATCCACCCCCCCTCAGACTCCCAAAGTGCTAGGATTACAGGTGTGAGCCACCGTGCCTGGCTGTAAAATTTTTTTATATATTTCGAATACTAGATCCTTATAGGATATGTGATGTGCAGATATCTTCCCACATTCTGTAGGTTGTCTTTTCACTTTCCCAGTGGTATTGTTTGAGGCACAAAAGTTTTTGTTTTAATTTTAATGAATTTCAACTTATCTATTGTTTCCTTTAGTTGCATGTGTTTCTGGTGTCCTAAGAAACTATTGCCAAATCCAAGGTTATGAAATTCACACTTAGGTTTCCTACTAAGACTTTTATAGTTGTAGCTCTTATATTTGGGTCTTTATTCCATTTTGATTGATTTTTGAATGTGGCACTAGGGAGGGGTCAAAATTCATTCCTTTGCATATGGATATCCAGTTGTTCCAACATCATTTATTGAAAATTATTTCCCCCCTTGAATGTTTTTATCCTTATTGAAAAATCAGTTGGCCACAAATGTATTAGCCAATATGTCTGTCCTTATGCTGGTATTACACTGTCTTGATTACTGTAGCTTTGTTGTAAGTTTTTGGGTTGTTTTTGTTTTTTGAGACAGAGTCTCACTCAGTCGCTGAAGCTGGAGTGCAGTGGCCATGGTCTTGGCTCACCGCAACCTCTGCTTCCTGGGTTCAAGTGGTTCTCCTTCCTCAGCCTGCAGAGTAGCTGAGACTACAGGCAAGTGCCACTACACCCAGATTTTTTT
>NW_016107588.1:1204812-1219193 GCF_001604975.1 Cebus imitator | reverse complement strand
TGAAAGCTCACGCTTCACCGCTACATGATATATGCATGTAAGAAATCTGCACTTGTATCCACTTAATCTAGAATAATGAAAAGCACATTTAAGGATAAATAAATAAGCCAGGTGCAGTGGTGAACACTTGTAGTCCCAGTTACCTGGAAGCTGAGGTGGAAGGATCAGTTGAGCCTGGGAGGTTGACGCTGCAATGAGCTGTGATCGTGCCACTGCACAATAGCCTGGGCGACAGAGTAAGACGCTGTCTCAAAAAAAAAGGTTTTAATAAAATAGTTTGGAAATCAAGAAATGTGAATCCTCCAACTGTTTTCAAGATTGATCTGAGCATCCTGCATCTCTTGATTTTCTATATGAAATTTAGAATCAGCCTGATTTCTACTAGAGGAAGCCAGCTGGGATCCTGATAGGGATTGCATTCTAGATCAATTTCAGGAGTATTGCAATCTTAACAATATTAAACCTTTCAATTCATGAATGTTGAATATTTATTTCCTTAGGTTTTTAATGTTTTGTACTTCTCCCCATATAAGTTTTGTACTTATATTGTTCATTCCTAAATATTTTATTCTTTTTGATGTTGTAGAAATTTAATAGAATTGTTTTCTTAGTTTCAGATTGTTCATAGCTGGTGTATAGAAATACTAGTTTTTGTATGTTAATCTTGTTTACTGCAACTGAATTCATTTATTTCTTTTAGTTTTATTTGGAAACTCATTACAATTATCTGTATACAAGATTATATCATCTACAAATAGACATAGGTTTGTCTTCTCAATTTCAGTCTGGATGTTTGCTCTTGCCTAATTGCCCTGGCTAGAACTTTTAGTATGATGATGAATAACATGGGTTTTCCTAAACCTCCTATATCGGGTTCAGGAAGTTCCCTTCTACTCGTTTTTGTCATGAAAAAGTTTTTTCATGACAAAAAAAGTTTTTCATTCTTCAAGGTTTTTGTGTCTATTGAGATAGTCATGTGTGTCTCTTTTTATTGATATGGTGTCCCAGCTTCTTTTGAAAGCTGAAATCGTAGGATGCCCAACATATAAAACAAGGTGGACGACTGCTCTGGTTGAAGCAGTAAGGGAAGCTTGGGGCTGCCAATCTGGCTCAATGGCCTTTCTCTCGCAGAAAGGCCTGGGCTCCACAGAAAACTGAGCTGGGAGCCAAGAACAGCAAGTGGCCCCCATGGCTCTCATCCAGAACTCCTTGTTGAACATGGCTAAGTCAGCCAACTAAGCCCAGACCCTTGGCCTCGAGGAGCCCTGGTGGGCAGGGCTGGCTGATTACAAGTTATTAACCACTTTATCAAACAGTAGCTTACTAGCATCCTGCAAATTGCCCATTTATCCCCAGTCCAGGGCTTCAGAACCAACTCCCCCTCTTATGCCTCTGGCCAAGAGGTTGAACTTGAGGCTTTGGAGTCCTTAACACTTGCAACATTTTGATAGTATCATTCCAGTAAATGTTAGTTCAGATCTATGGTTAACACAAAGTTTGTACTTTTAAAACCTTGATTATAATCAACCAAAAGTACAGAGATTCAGTATCTCAAACAGATTGCAGACAGTCCAGTGATTACTTTTTGGGAAGAGTGATTAAGAAACTTTATTACAGAAAAATGAATGCATCCAACGTCCCCAAATACATTTGTGACAAAACAGACACACACAGGAGACACGGACAATAGTCACTTCATCACAGCCTTGTTCTTTCCAAAGGAAAAAATGTCATTCAAGAATGGGGTGAGGTGGTTAGAGGGAACAGGTACTATCTTCTTAAATGGGGGGGGGGGGAAAGCAACAGGTTGGCATCTTAAGAACACAGTGAGCCCAGCAATCAAGCTAAGCCTATGCCTTAGGTAACATGCCACTTACAGCATCTCAAGAGAAACTAGGGCATTATTCCATTAGAGGAGCAATTTTGTGACAGTATGAAAATGCTGGGTAGTGGTCTTGGCTGCACCAGCTAATGGACCAAGTGGCCTCAACTTGACAGTCTCTTTAAAACTCAGTGTTTGCCTAATCAAAAATCATTTGGCTAAACTGCTTCCCTATTTCTGCTTAGCTACTTTGGAAGCACAAGTTACACTTTTCCATCCTTTGCCCTTCCCTGGTTGGTATGTCTAGTTACAAAGTAGACAGGCACCACTTAACAAATCCCTTTTTTACTACAGGTTGTTTCTCTTCCACATTTGACAAGGCTGGCCACAGCTCCCAGATCTTGGCCTAGCACATCATGGTTTGGGAAGCAGAAGCTTTAGCTTACAATGCCAAGTGACAAGGACATGGCTTAAGCAGGAGGGGCAATTCCAGAACAAGTGCCTCTGGGCAAACCTCACAACCAAGTTTTTTTAAATTAGTGGTCATTTTCTAGAACTAGAGAACACATTCAGGACAAACAGTTCTGATGGGAGATGGAATGGCTATGAATACATAGAGATCAGGCTGTGACCATGACCATAACTTGTACTCATCCAGGACCCGACAGGATGGAGAGGACACCACCTCCAGAAATGCAAGTTTCTGAACAATGAATTTTAAGAAAAAGCTTTCTCTTAAAATACCACAAAAACACTCCTGCATGTCTCATAGCCTCAAACATCCACACCCAAATATTAATGCTGGGCAATAGCGACACTCAGCGACAACACAGTACCGTATCCTTCATTGCTACAGACAGTAATGATGTATGTACACATCAGCCTTCAAAATGGCATTTAGTGTCACCACTTGCCATTGTGGCCATCTCCCCTCACTCCAACCTGGAGAAAATGTTACACTACCCACTAATACAACCACTGACACACAAACCAATCTTCTTCCAGTTTAAAAACATTGAACATCAATCTACATTTCCAGTGAATGAGCTAATCTTGTGAGTAGGCCATTCAACTTTTCATGACACATTTAGTGCTTAGAAATGGTTGATTCTATTAGCCTGCCCTATAGCTCAGGTGGCCCAAGATGGAGCCTACAATCTTCCTTGGGGGTTTGGAGTTTTGAAAAAGTAGGAGCAACATGGATACTGTCTCCTACCCCACCCACCCCATCCCACATACCCTCACCTCACTCACTGGTGTCCAGGAGACAAGCAGCAGGCTCAAGACCCCAAATGTTGAGCACCACAAATAACATGTGCCAGGAGCACAGGGGTAGGTGTGAAAGAGGAAAACAAAGGCCTGAATTTTTGAAAGGCCAGACGGTCTGAAATTGCTATTTAGCAATACATTTGGCACACAAAATAGGGGGTGGAAGTGGAACAAAAAAAGTTAAACCTAGTCAGTCAGCCTTAGTCCTCATCATCCACCTTCCTGTACCTTGGAAGGCTGTTGAACCTCACCTATGCCCTTCTCTTAGCTCCTCCAGACTTCATCTTAATGCCACTCAGACAAAAACAAAAGCACACAGTAGCTTCAAGTAGCCCTCTCCTTCATCTCAGCCCTAAGTGAGCTGGCCACTGAGTAATAAAGGAAGCTACCACATTCACAGGGAGGCCAGTCTCCAAATACAACGGAGTGGGGGTTTGTTCACTGCTGTGAGTCAGAAATTGACTGTTATAATTGAGAACAGTTTTAAAAATGTAATACTGTTTATTTAACTTCAAAAACATTTCAGCATTCTAAACATACAAAAAAAATAACAGAACGTTGCAAATCGTGTTTAAGTACAGAAGGTTCTTGAACTTTCATTGATGCAGTGGCTCTTCACTTTGCTGACAATGAAGAGTTCTACAGTTTGTTTAAAAACAGTTTAAAAACTACCGCACTTAAACAAAAAACAAAAATATCTCATGCCAGCTGACCCCCTTTGTCCACAGCTAAGATGGTAGCAGAATGCTATGTCACTATATACAGAAACAAGACAACCTGAAGCTAAATGGATGCCCACTGCAGAGTCAACAGGTCCAGCCTCACAGTGCACGCCCTGAGCTACAGCCCCTCCAAAAGGCATCTTTCCCGCAGCCTCAACGCCAGGCAAGGAGCATCAAGAGTTTGTCTTGGTTGTTTTGTTATTTTACAAACTATAGATATATACAGTTGATAACTCAGGATTTCTAGCCAATAACCATATAGTTAACACCACCTTACAAATAAAAAAAAATGCCAGAAACATCTTTAAATGTCTTGTCACACCAACAGCAAAGTGCACAGAGTGAGGAGAACACGAGAGTGCCTTTTCATTTTAAAAATGTTTGGAAATATGTACAACTTTGATACAGTTTCAGGGTGCTCCAGACACCCATGGCCACTTCATGTAAACCACTGACAATCTCTAGAGCACTTTGAGAGACTACAATATGATCGTGATCAAATTTTGTAATTAAACCTAATGAGGGCAACAGACACTTCTCAAGTAAGAGATGTGTCAATTACGGCGCTCCCCTACTCTAAGTATTCACAAAGAGACAGATAAACAGTTTTTTTTATTCATCCTCCTCCTCCTCCTCCTCCTCCTCCTCCTCTTCCTCCTCGTCTTCTTCATCTTCCTCTTCTACTTTTTTCCGGGCAACTTTAGTGGGACCCTTTGCACCATCAAACTTTCCTTTCGACTTATAGTCAGCAACATCCTGGAGGAACAGGGACATATTTCAAATGAGTATGCAGCTGTTTTAACACCAATATGCAGTCGTCATCTCAGGTAAGAAAACAGGAACTGAAATCAAGTAAGATAGGGCTGCTATCATATATATTTGAAGTATGTTTCCATATATGAATTTGGTTCTATAGCCATTTGAATTTAAAAGTTAATGAGTGTTCAACTGTCCTTCAAGTCATATTAGTAGCACTATCAAATCCTGTTATCATTTTTCTTAAAGAGTAAGCAAAACATTTCAAGCCTGTATTTGTCCCCAAAACAAAGACCTGTCAAAAAAGTATGAACACCAGCACCCATGGCTACCTTGCAGGGGGATGGGCCCTTGAGTGCTATGCTAAGTGCTCAGCCCAGCAAAGCTGCCATATGCCCTGCAACCTACTGATAGCACGGCCACTGCCTGTTCAGCAGTCCAGGCCACCAGCCCCGCCTTACCTTCTCATACTTCTCCTTCAGCTTTGCCGCCTTAGTGATGTAAGGCTGCTTTTCGCTGTCATTTAGGTTATTCCACATCTCACCCAGCTTTTTTGCCACGTCTCCAATAGAGATGCCAGGGTTTGTGGATTTGATCTTGGGGCGGAATTCTGAGCAGAACAGGAAGAAGCCAGACCTTGGAAGAATTACATAAATTAGATGAGAAACCACAAAACATTTTGAGTTGCTCTCCCTCCTACCACTATGACTTCTCCCTAAAGTGATTTGATACAATACTACAAAGTTGTAGGTTCTAGAACATGTAAAGCTTCTAAAATGTATGCTGCTGTCTCAGTCTTTCAGTTACTGGGAAAGGCATAAAGAACATACTCCCAGGACACTGACACCAAAACTAGGGTGCCTCCAGCACAATGGAAAGGCCAACAGCGAACCACTGTGAACGTGTACCCACAGCCCACAAACACCTCAGCCTCAACCACAGACAACACCGGCACTGCAGCACAAAGCCCAAGTACAAAACGGCTTGCAAAGGTGTCACCATCTTTTATGTAAAGTATCTCTTAAAAAATATTTTGGCCAGGGGTGCTAACTCACATCTGTAATCCCAGCACTTTGGGAGGCTGAGGCAGATCACGAGGTCAAGAGATTGAGACTATCCTGGTCAACATGGTGAAACCCCATCTCTACTAAAAATACAAAAATTAGCCAGGTGTGGTGGCACGCGCCTGTAGTCCCCGCTACTCAGGGAGGCTGAGGCAGGAGAATCACTTGAACCTGGGAAAAGGAGGCTGCAGTAAGTCAAGATTGTGCCACTGCACTCAAGCCTGGCAACAGAGCGAGACTCCATCTCAAAAACAACAAAAAAAATTTCATTTCGAAATGAAATACAGGACGACCAAAAAACCAAATCTTGCAAGCAGAAGAAAAGGTATTAATTGTTATCTTGAATCCTATAGTCACTTACGGTGGCCTTTTGGGGGCATTAGGATCCTTCTTCTTCTTGCCTCCCTTAGCTGGTCCATAATCCTTCATTTCCCGATCATAGCGCACTTTATCCGCCTTTGCCATTTCATCAAATTTAGATTTCTCTTTCCCGGACATTGTCTTCCACCTCTCAGAGCATTTCTTGGAAAATTCTGCAAAATTGACAGGGACCTCTGGGTTTTTCTTCTTATGTTCTTCTCTGCACGTCTGCACAAAGAAGGCATAAGCAGACATCTTGCCCTTTGGTTTCTTGGGGTCACCTTTAGCCATCCTGACTGTGATGGAAGAGAAAGAAACAAACAATGAGGAAAAGCAAGGAGGAATTGTAGAACTATAAGATGTACCAAAGACAGAGCAAAATTAAAACTACACTTGCTGTTAGGAAGTCCCCTTCCCCCAATGCCTGACACCAGTGGCAGAAAGCAGGGTGGGAAAGAAATCAGTTTCACTGTCGCTTGTCATTTAACTTTTGACCAGCATGAAGCGCGCTGGTTTGCGAGTTACTTCTCAAGAGCGATCAAGTTCTCCAAATGGAGCCGACCCAAGTAGGGTACTCAGTGCTGCCTTATGGAACTGCTACGTTTCGAAAACTATAATCACAAAGTGGGAAGGGCACAGCGAGGACACATTTGGTGGGGGTGACAGAAGCTTGAAATCAATGACTTAAGGCTATCTGGTAATCCGCTAACTCTTATGCAATTAAAAAAAAAAAAAAGGGTTACCACTGCTGAACACAAGACCAAAGCAGAACTACATGTAGGGAACCTCTGAAATGTCACTATTGTTGATGCACTTTGGCTTGTTAAAAAAAAATGGCTTTACAACACGGGAGATCTGGAAAGTGAGCAGGTACCCCGTACTATTAGTTCAATTCATCACTTCGTCACTATCTAAAGGGGGAGGGTGTATCGAAAGGGCTAGTGGTGCTCATCTGTAACCCAGAACGGAGGTGTAGCCCGGAATACTTTCTCCAAAGTTTCCAAATAAAAATGCAGCTGCGGCATGTCATCGTCCCCGTCCCACCCCCCAGCTTCCCGCCATCTTTTCCTTTTCCCACACCCAAGGTCATCATGTAAAATTAAAGCGCTCCCCTTGGCAGCGGCCGCCCGAGAGGCTGCCCAACAGAGCCCTGCAGCGGCAGCCCGGGCGGGGCGGGACCGGGCGAGGGGGAGTTCCAGCAGGCAGAAGGCAGCACGCCTCGGCCACCGTGCAGGGTCATCCGGACACCCGTAATTCACCTTCCATTTTGTCAAAAGCCTCCCAATGAAAGAAAGTACCCCTGAAATCCGCCGCTGTCATCCCCGGGGGGTGCATGGAGCCTGGGGCGGCGGCGGTGGCGGCGCGCGGGGTGTGCTGCCGGGCCGGCGGCAGCGGCGGCAGTGGTGGCGGCGTCCGCCGCGCATAGGGGTCCCGTTCGCTAAAATGGCTGATCCGCGCGCGGCCGGCGCGGGCGACGGCGACGACGGCGGCGGCGGCGGCGGCAGCAGCAGCGAACAAAGCGGCCCGGGCTCCGCCGCCGCCGCCGCCGCCGCAGCCAGCCGCCCGCCGGCCCCCACCCCTCCCCGCCCCGCCCGGGCAGCCCGGGTCTCCGGGGCCGGGGCCGGACCTCCCCGCCCCCCGGCGCGGGGCGCCCTCCTCGGGATAACAAAGGCGCCCATGCAGCCATGACGCTCGGCTGCTCCAGGGCCCGCGGCGGCGCCCCCAGCCCTCCAAGCCGCCCGCCCCGGGCCGCGAGCGCCTGAGCCGAGGCCAGAGCCCGCCGGGCGCCCCGCCGCCCACTCCGCTCGCCTCCCTTGCCTTCGCCGGAGGCCACTGCCGCGCCAGCCATGTTAGCAGCGGCGGCGGCGCGCGGCGGGCGGGAGGCGAGAGGGGGGCGGCCGGCCCGCGCCCCGCCGGGCCGCCGGGCGCTCCGCGACGGCCATGTTAACGCAGAGCCAGCGGCACAGCCCGCGGGCCGGCGCGGCGCCGGGCCGAGCCCTGGAGCGAAGTTTGCCCGCGCGGCGGCCCCCGGCGGGCACTGGCCGCCCGCCCCTCACGGAGTCCGTCGCGGGCCGGGGAGCTCCCGGACCCCTTCCCGCTGCCGCCGCCCAGCGCCTAGACGCGCACCGCCCGAGCCCAGAGCCCACAGCCCGCAGCCCGCAGCCGCCCCTCTGCTCGCCCCTCCGCCGGAGCCGCAGCTGCCCGAACATCTGGCCTCGGGGATCCTGGGTTCCCGGCTGCGGCCCCTGGGGCGCCAGGGGCGGGCGTCCGCAGAGGGAATCGACCCCTGAAAGCGGGGAGCTCGAAGAACGCGTTGGAAAAGTTGAAACACCTGAATAGCTTCTTCCTTCCCGGCCGCCTAGCAGGAGGGAAGGCGGAGGGGGCGGGAGGGAAGAGGGGAAGAGAGGTAGGGGGAGGTGGCGGCGGGGCGCGCTCGCGGCGGCGCGGGCCGGAAAGTTGTGCGGGCGCTGCGGCTGTGGCGGCGGTGGCGGCGGTGGCGGTGGCGGTGGCGGCGGCGGGCGCGGGCTGTGCGAGACGTACCTGTATTGTTCGCTAGTCTGGGCAGCGCAGGGCACGACGCGCTGCTCAGCGCTCCCCAGCCTCGCGCTAGCTGCCTCCACGAGAGCCGCCTGATTGGCCAGCGGGCTCTGCCG
Organism: Cebus imitator; assembly: GCF_001604975.1. Classification (NCBI taxonomy): domain Eukaryota; kingdom Metazoa; phylum Chordata; class Mammalia; order Primates; family Cebidae; genus Cebus; species Cebus imitator. The sequence continues at coordinate 1,210,546 of NW_016107588.1, read as the reverse complement.
TTTAAAACAGCCTCCTCGCCTGGCCATTGGCTGCGGGCCTCATGCATATTAAGCAGGCGCGGACGCCCATTGGGCGCGGCCGCTGGGATCATTCATTCAAACAGCACGACCGACTGGCGCTGGCTACCGAGGATAAACTGGGAAAGAAACCGTCTCTCCTGCCCGCCCCGCCCACCCAGCCAGACCCCTCCCCGAACTAAGCCGGGATCGCCAAGGGCTTGGAAGAGGTGGTCCGGCGATAACTGGAGGCCTCGGCCTCTGGCGTGGGAAGCGGAAATCCAGCCCCACTGCGCTGCCCTCTGCTCTCGCCGCACCGCGGCCTGGGCGCCCCTGGCCCCCTGTCAGATCCCCTGCCCGGGAAAACACCCCCTGGGCCCACCACGGAGGGCCGATGGTAGGCCACCTCTACCCGGTTCCGCCGCCGCGCCGCGAGAGAAACGCGGTTGCAGCTCGCTCCTCATGCCTGGCGGAGGACAGCTGCTTCCTTGCCGAGACCTAGACATTTGGGCCCTTGGATCTCGCTGCCAACCCGAAAGGCACCTGATTCCGCTTCTGCGGATCCTGCTCAACTAGGCTCTTTCCACTAAATGCCAGAAAGTCTTTATTGGCGCCCGAAATTGCGGAACCAACGGACTTAAACAGGAAAGCAAAGTTTGGCAAGAGCAGAAAATTTGTGAGAAATTGTACTTTTGTGGACAAAGAATAACACTTTTCTTCTTACCCTTTTCACTGCCTCGGTTCAGGCTCTTATTCTCTCTGACACACCCTGGAGCGAAGATTTAAAGCTTCGAGAATGAATGAGTGAGTGAATGAATGAAATAATGGGATTTGACTTGGTCTCCACTTTGCCACTGGCAGATGGTATGTCCTTGATCTAGTCACTTCTATTCAGGCAATGTTTTTCAAAGTGTCACTTCTGTAAGGGATGTTCTGAAATTCGTAGTGACTGTGCCTGGATGACTGGCAGGTGTTGCTGGGATTCAGTAACAGGAAGGAATTGCCAGGGATACTAAATATCCTGCATTGCGTAGACAGCCCCATGCAAGGAAGAAACATTTCCACTTCAAATGCGAGTATCAGCCCTATTTGGAAAGAAACTATCTAACGGTCCTTACCTAGAAAGAATGGAAGGGTGAAAAAAAGAGCAGTTTAAAGATTGAGGCCGGGCGCGGTGGCTCACACCTGTAATCCCAACACTTTGGGAGGCTGAGGCGGGTGGATCACGAGGTCAGGATATGGAGACCATCCTGGCTAACGCGGTGAAACCCCGTCTCTACTAAAAATACAAAAAATTAGCCAGGCATGGTGGCACGCGCCTGTAGTCCCAGCTACTCGAAAGGCTGAGGCAGGAGAATCGCTTGAACCCGGGCGGCGGATGTTGCAGTGTCCCGAGATCCATCTATCGCGCCACTGCACTCTAGTCTGGGTGACAGAACAAGACTCCGTCAAAAAAAAAAAAAAAAAAAAAAAAAAAAAAAAAACTGAAAGTTGGAGAAAATAATGCAAAGGAAGAGATGTCATGAGTTTGGTTTTTTTTTTTTCTTTGAAAGGCCAAGAGAGCCAGCTACTTATGAGTCCTATATTCAGAAATAAGCCCCACCAGAACATGAGTTTTCAAAATGCTGCTTCCAGAAACTATAGCTGAGTTTGAGGTGTGCAAACGATCTGGCCTGACAGGCCACCTGCCCCTTCACCCCTGCCCACCTCTTGCCAACTCCTCTAAGCCTCCCAGCCAAGCCTGAGCCGCTGCAGCCAGTACTGTTGGCGCCCATCATCAAGGTTCCAATCTAGATCAAAAGACAAAGACAGAGGCCAGTCGTGGTGGCTCACGCCTGTAATCCCAGCACTTTGGGAGGTCGAGGTGGGCAAATCACAACGTCTGGAGTTTGAGACCAACCTGGCCAATATGGTAAAACTCGGTATCTACTAAAAATACAAAAAATTAGCCAGGTGTGGTGGTCCGAGCCTGTAATCCCAGCTACTCTGGAGGCTGAGGCAGGAGAACCACTTGAACCCAGGACACAGAGGTCACAGTGAGCCGAGATTGTACCACTGCACTCCAGCCTGGATGACAGAGCAAGACTCTGTCAAAAAAAAACAAGGCAAGGATAGTGCTGGTTTTAACAAGAGCTGGTAGGTATCAAGTCACTAACCCAGGTCCCCACTACAGACTTAGGAGTTCAGGGATCTTAAGGCCATCTCATCCATCCCTCTGCCCTGTCAGAGCCAGCTGAGTGTTGCCTGCCTTCCGCTTGCATACCTCCACTCATAGGGAGCTTACCATCTTCCTTCTCGGCAGTCCCTTCCATCTTCAGCCGCCTCTGAGCCTTGAGGTCACCATCTCTATATGTTGTAATCCCTCACCCTTCAGAGAGTTCAAGGCAGGCCAGGCCTTTTCTCCAGACAGACAGCCCCTCTCTGCTCCTTCTACAGCCAGGTTCCCAGGGCCTGACATGCCCAAGCTACTCCCTCCTCCCTTGTCTCCCCAAGGCCCTGAGGGGAGCAGGGTTTCCACAAGTAATCTGACCAATACACCCCCTTTGCCAGAGCACCCTAGCTCCTCAAGGTGGCCAGGCCTTTCTAGACCAGATATTCAAGCCGGGGTCCAGCTACTGCCCAGCAACTGCCCACATTGGCACACCCAGGACAGTCCCAGAGGGAGCAGCTTCAAGGGCAAACCAGAGAAATAAGAGCATCTCCAACCCAAAGTGACACCCAGACACCACCCCCAAGACCTATGCTTCCCCGCCCCACCGCCCCAGCCCTGCTTATTGACCATCTATTTCTGCCCACATACTTCGAAGGATGAAAGGCTGGCGCTTACGCACAGGAAGTATTTCCATCTTTTGCGCAGGAAACTTTTCCACCTCTGCTCTTATATGGAGAAAGAAAGCTACCTCTTATATGGAGCTGAAGCACTTGGCCTGAAGCTAAACTACCAACTGGTCATTGTCAGAACCTCAGAGAACATGACTATGACATCGCTGAGTGTCAGAGATCCAAAGATGGCTCCCTGCTCCTCCCCATCCCCCCACCAGCCCACCAACCAATGGAGGCTGCTCACAGCCAGGTTTCTCCTTCACACCTCACTGTGTGTGGCACAGCCTGTGGCCCAGCAGACACTCTCATGTACATGTATTGTATGTCTACTAATAAGTAACAGAGGGGAAATGAGATGTTGCAGGGGTAATGCTGGAAGGGAAAAGATAGAGGCTTTAGCTCTGTCTCTGACTTCCTGGCATGTCTTTTCCCATGTCACCTGAGGTCTCTCAGCCTCAGGGTCCTCTATCAAAGGTGATGCCAACCGCCCCATCCACCCAGACTACTGCCAGTCTTGGTGGTGAGGGAGACTGAGTGAAAGAGGTCGGCTTGTCGCCAGTCAGAGGCCACCCAGGGAAGGGCCAAAGACTAGTTTGGAAGGTAAAAAAAGAAAAAGCAAAGAAACAGTGACAGAAAGCCAGGGGTGCCTGGACACACCCTGTACTCAGGGAGCCCAAGACAGGCTGCCTCCTCTGCAGCAAAGTTCAGTGCCCGTCGGCTGGAGGGGACCTCCAGCAGCAGCGCCCAGGTCAATGTGCAAACGTTTGATGGAATGAAGGATACTCTAGGCCTCTGCCCGAGCGCTACCTGGAAACAGGCAAAGCCCATACACACAGGAGAATCTCAAACCAGAATCCCTTAAGCTGCTTGGCTGCCTAGAGAAGTTATAAAAACACTAAAAGTAAATAAGAAATGGGATGAAGTGTGGCAAATGCTATTTAAAGAGGGTTTCAGTTCCTGTCAGTTCAGGGCCCCTAAAAGACTAAGGTGAATCCTCATGGTTCAACAAAGATGAAATCCTGGTCCCCTGGCCCACCCCCTACCCACTCACCTACCCATCCACAGTCCGCAAAGTCTTCATTTGGGTACCTTGGGCCAGGCCAGCCTCCTTTTAAGAATCATGCCTGTAGTCCAGGTGCAGTGGCTCACTCCTGTAATCCCAACACTTTGGGAGGCTGAGGTGGGTGGATCACCTGAGGTCGGGAATTCGAGACCAGCCTGGACAACATGGCAAAACCCCAACTCTACTAAAAATACAAAAATTAGCTGGTGTGTTGGCGGGCGCCTGTAATCCCAGCTACTCAGGAGGTTGAGGAACAAGAATTGCTTGAACCTGGAAGGTGGAGGTTGCAGTGAGCCAAGATCATGCCACTGCACTCCAGCCTGGGTGATAGAGTGAGACTGTCTAGGGGGCATGGGAGGGAAAGAATCACACCTGTAATCCCAGCACTTTGAGAGGCCAAGGCAGGAGGATCACCTGAGACCAGGAGTTTGAGACTAGCCTGAGCAACATAGGGAGACCCCCATATAAAAATATCAACGGAAGTGTAGCCAGAGTGGATATGGGGGGGTAGGGGTGGAATGAGATTGTTGAATAACTTAAAATATATTAAGGGAAGCCAGATGCAGTGCACCCAGTTGTAGTTCCAGCTACTTGAGAGGCTGAAGTGGGAGGATTGGTTGAGCCCAGGAGCTTGAGACCAGCCTGGGCAACACAGTGAGATCTCATCTCTAAAATATATATATATATATGAACTGGACGAAGTGGCTCACATCTGTAATCTCAGCAGTTTGGGAGGCTGAAATGGGAGAATCACTTGAGGCCAGGAGTTCCAGACCAGCCTGGGCAATATAGTGAGACCTTGTCTCAAAACAAAGTAATAGGCTGGGCGCGTGGCTCATGCTTGTAATCCCAGCACTTTGGGAGGCCGAGGTGGGGAGGGTGAGGCACGAGAATCGCTTGAACCCGGGAGACGGAGGTTGCAGTGAGCTGAGATCACGCCACTGCACTCCAGCCTGGGGTAGAAACTCTGCCTCCAAAAAGAAACAAACCAAACACAACAAAAAACAAACAACAACAACAAAAAAGAAATAAAATTATATATCGGTATATGTATTAAAGGAACTTGCTGTGAGGCCCTACAATGAAACAAGATCTTTCAATATGGGACCTAGGAGCCTTGGTAAATTGCGAGTCTGTAAGTGCAGATCACTCAGGGGCAGGGAGTCTTTACTGGCTTCCAGGCCTTCCCAGGGCCCCTGCTGCACCCTGCTTCCCTCCTGTGAACACCTTCACCACTAGGAGCCTCCCCCACGCCCCTCCCCGTTACCCTGCCCCCGGGCCCCTCCCCTCCCCTCCCCATCTGCGCTTTGGTGGGAATTGCATTCATCTCGACTTGTTTTTCCCATGGAGGGGAAAATCTTCTCAGAGGTGGTTCTCTATTAGAATGAATCTGTAGAGCTGCACGCTGGGAAGACTCTCCCAGGCCCTCCAACCCAGCCTCCTCGTGGCATAGAGGGCCCAGCGGCCTGAAGATTTGCCCAAGTCCCCACATGGGACCGTGGCTGAGCCAGGGCGGGAACTCTGGTCTCTTGACCTTTAACCTAGTGCCACCCTTGTCCTGCTCTGATAGCTCAGCTCCACTGTGGGTGCCATGGCCTTTGGTGAACTGTCGAGAGCAGCCAGCTACCTCGAGAAGAGATTTCCTGGTTCCAAACTAACGGCTGCCGAGAGAGACCCGCGGGGAACGCGGCGGCTGAAGCCGGCCTGCTCCACCTCTCCCGCTCACACCACACAGTTCAGGCCGCAGGGACCTAGAGCCACAACGACGCTTCCGGCCCCAGACGGCGCGGGCGTCTGCATTTATTTCTTCCTTTTCCTTTTTCTTTCTTTTCTTTCTTTTTTTTTTTTTTT
>NW_016107588.1:1201691-1204509 GCF_001604975.1 Cebus imitator | reverse complement strand
CCTGCCTCAGGCTCCCGAGTAGCTGAGATTACAGGCAGCTGCCACCACGCCTGGCTAATTTTTGTGTTTTTAGTAGAGACAGGGGTTTCACTATGTTGGAGAGGCTGGTCTTGACCTCCTGACCTCGTGATCTGCCCGCCTTGGCCTCCCAAAATGCTGGGATTACAGGCGTGAGCCACCGCACCCGGCTGGTCTGCGTCTGCCTTTCACGTGAGGGCTGCGCCCGTGGTCACTCCAGACTTCCCTTATCCCCTCCACACCATCCCCTAGAGGGCTGAAGAGGCGGGAAAGGAGCCACCAGAGCGGTTCCCTCCCACAGCACTGCTTTAGCCCTGGACAGGAACAGCAGCCTCTCCCGAGTCCGAAAGAGAAAGGAGTGCGGAAGCCAGGGCTGTTGCATGACACGGGCCTCTTTAGCAGCATCAGCACCACCATGTCCCTGCTCCGGGCTCCTGTCATATTGAATGAAAAGCGGAAGTGGGTCAGTAACCAAAGGATTTCCTACTTTTTACTCTCCACGCCGGTTCCTTGTAGGAATACAATCCTAATCTACAAAAGCCCATCAAGGGCCAATGACGTGCCAGGCAGGTCCGGGCCTGTGGGGAAGATGGAGATGATACTGACGGGCCTTCTAGGCACCGGTCTCCCTCGGAGGAGGGGAAGGGAGCCGAAGGGAGGGGACGCTTCACTGGGATAGCTCCCACTGGCCCCCTCTTTACTGAACCTCCCTGCCCTGTCCCGTCTTGAGGTCTTCACCATGCTGCTGAACTACCCGGTCTAGATTCTTACCTCCAAGCTCCATCCCATCCAGAAGGCCTGCACACGCAGCAGGCTGTAGTCCCCACCCCCCACCCCCACCCACAAGAGTTTCCAACTGGCTGGTGGCAGCCCCTTCTGTGTCTGCCCCGTGTAATGTGTAATGCAAAAGTACAAGTGGTTTCTCTTTACCTGAACCAAAAGGATTCCTGCGGTGGGGAGAGGAGGAGCCACTCTAAATGGGATTGCAGTTGCCATTTTTAAAATGCTCCTCATTCCCTCTTTCTTTTTTTTTTTTTTTGGAGATGGGGTCTCACTCTGTCATCCAGGCTGGAGTGTGTGTGGAGTGCAATGGCGGGATCTCACTCATTGCGACCTGCACCTCCCTGGTTCAAGCAATTCTCCTGCCTCAGCTTCCGGAGTAGTTGGGATTACATGTGCGCGCCATCACACCTAGCTAATTTTCGTATTTTTAGTAGAGACAGAGTTACGCCATGTTGGCCAGGCTGGTCTCAAACTCCTGACCTCAGGTGATCCACCCGCCTTGGCCTCCCAAAGTGCTGGGATTACAGGTGTGAGCCACTGTACCCAGCCTGGATCTGATTCTTATCATTAAAAGGGGTGCAGGAGTTGCTCTCTGTGGTCTCATACAGCATCAATATTCTTGACATTGCTGGTGGGGCTTCGCAAAGGTGCCCCCAAGGCAACCCAGCACTCCTACCTCCACACACCTCCCCCCTCCCCACCCACCAGCAATAAACCCCACAAACAGCAAACAAGTCTGAAAGGTGGCCTTGCAAAGGTCCTGTATGTGTGACTCTAAAAAGGATGGCATTTGTCATGACTATGAGTGTCAGTCCCTCTTCCACAATTTCACTCAGCCCTGGACACAGTGGTGAGACGGGTCCTGCTAGGTCAGCACGTGTCCCTCCTCAGGGGGCTGGGATGAAGGAAGTCTGGCGTGGACCCAGGACGCAGCTATTGGGTGAAATGCAAATGGCCTGGCCCTGGGGCCCGAGGCACTCTGGGGACATAGAGGTGGGGCTCAGGATGCTTTGGGGGCTCCCCAGCTCCTCAGGGAAAGCTCCGGTCTTCCCAATGGCCCTCAAAAGTCTGCACAGGCTGCCCCCATCTCGTGATTCAACCTCTCTCAGGAACAGCCACCCAGTACCTTGCTACCTTGCTATTTGCCCTGCCCTCTGCCTGGGACACTTTCCCACACATGTACCAGGATTGTGCCCTCACCTCCCTTCCATCTTTGCTCAAATATGTCACCTTCCCTGAGCACCCTATTGCAAATCGAAATCCATGCCTGCCTCTCTTTTCCTTGCTGGTTTTTTCACACACAATTCACACCCGCTATGGGGCTGCACCCTCACAACGGTGATCTGGCTCCCCAGGAGACAGTGAGTGCCATGAGGGCAAGGACCTCAGTCAGCTCTGTTTTCCACTGGATCCTCCTATGTGGCATAGAACAAGCATTCCATTAAAATTTGTTGGACAAGTGAATGTGTTTTCCATTGACCTTGACCACTCCCCCACCATGTTCTAAGTAGGCCCCAGGGCAAGAAAACTTCCATAGATTCCCAAGGCCGACTCCCCACCCTCCAGAAACTTGCAATGGAGGGAGGGCAGACACACCTGCAATGGAATGTGCAGGAAATAAATGCCAATGCCAAATAGAGGGACACGAAAGCAGAGCCAGCAAACACTAACAGGAAGGCTTCATGTCTGATTGTGGGTGGCGTGGGGTCTGGGAAGGCTTTATGAACAAAAAGATAATTTTGAAATGGATGAAAAGGCCGGGACACGGTGACTCACACCTGTAATCCCAGCACTTTGGGAGGCTGAGGCGGGCGGATCAAAGGTCAAGAGATTGAGATCATCCTGGCCAACATGGAGAAACCCTGTCTCTACTAAAAATACAAAAATTAGCTGGGTGTGGTGCATGCCTGTAGTCCCAGCTACTTAGGAGGCTGAGGCAGGAGAATCGCTGGAACCTGGGATGCAGAAGTTGAGGTGAGCTGAGATCGTGCCCCTGCACTATAGCCTGGAAACAGAA
>NW_016107588.1:1190298-1200827 GCF_001604975.1 Cebus imitator | reverse complement strand
ATCTCAGCTTACTACAACCACCGCCTCCCGGGTTCAAGTGATTCTTCTGCCTCAGCTTCCCAAGTAGTTGGGACAACAGGTTGTTTCAGCCAAACAAGGAAGAAGACCTGGCGGAGGGGAGGGGAGATGAGGAAAAGAGAGGACTTCATTCAGTCAAGCAGGGGATTTGCTGCACAGCCACCCCCTTCCTAGAGGGAGGCCCAAGGACTCCCATTTGGCTGCCACAGGTCCCAGCTGGGGACCTGGAGGGAGGGTGGGTTCTAGGAACACCCTCCTCTTTATTTCTGAGCACTGGAATCCTATGACTGATATGCAGTGCTGACCCAGGCTTTGACTTGCAAACGGAGCTCTAAAATCTGAAGAGCACCGCCTGTAGGTCCCGCGGGGCAGGCGTGGTGAGGAAGAGCAGAATTTGGCTCCACATCCCAGCACTTGCCAGCTAGGTGACTTGGGCAAGTGACTTCACTTCTTTCTCCACCCCAGTATCACCTTCTTCTTCTTCTTCTTGAGACAGAGTCTCACTCTGTTGTCCAGGCTGGAGTGCACTGGTGTGATCTGAGCTCACTGTAACCTCTGTCTCCCAGGTTCAAGTGATTCTCCTGCCTTAGCCTCCCAAGTAGCTGGGACTAGAGGCGCGCAGCACCACACCTGGCTAATTTTTGTATTTTTAGTAGAGACAAGGTTTCACCATGTTGGCCACGCTGGTCTCGAACTCCTGACCTCCAAAGATCCACCCTTCTCGGTCTCCCAAAATGCTGGGATTACAGGCGTGAGCCACGGCGCCCGGCCAGTTTCTCCATCTTCACAATGAGCCTTGCAATAGTACCTACCTCATAAATGGTGGAGATTAAACAAATTAATATATATTAAGCACTTAGAGCAATGCTTGGCACAAAAATAAGTGCCCAGGAAACATTTGCTGTTCTGACAGGGTCACCTTTGATTTCACTCTGAATTCTTCAGACAGTGCAGAAGAGCAGCTGTTAAAGGATAATCCAAACCTCAGTGGCACAAGCTTTGAACTGTGTTTATCTACAACCAAGAGAGAATTGCCTTTGCTGGGAATTGCATCTTCCCTAGCAAATCACCTCTCTGGGTGTTTGGCAACAGAGCAAGATAGCTGTGTTGCCAAAACCAAACCAAGAAAGGTACAGTAGAAGGACTAGTAACCCAGGAGCCATAGGATGTGGCTCTGCTCTCTGCTCTTCTACAGCTTCAAGAGGCTTTGGCAAATCCCTGAGCTTCGCTGGTCCTCAGTTTCCCCTTCTGTGCAGTCAGCGAGTCGCACTAGATACTGGATCATCTCCAGGACCTTTTCTTGTACTGATAGCACTCGAGCATAAGCTCCTTAAAGGAGAAGACAAATTGTGTTTTGTTTTGGTTTGGTTTTCCTCCTGATGTTTCCCAGATGCCTTGAAGAAAGTCCATTATATATGCCCAATGAATAGTTGATGAATGAATGGATGAAGACACTGTGATTCTAAGGTCTTATAGTGAAGTGGAAAAGGTACGGTTTGTTTTTGTTTTGGGATTTTTGGTTTTTTTGAGACGAGGTCTCACTGTCTCACCCAGGCTGAAAGCGTAGGGGCATGATCACAGCTCACTGCAACCTCAAACTCCTGGGCCCAAGTGATCCTCCCATCTCAGTATCTGGGACTACAGGGCTGTGCCACCACACCCGGCTAATTTGAAAAGGTATGTTTGTATTCATAAACAGATGTCTTTTGTTTGGTAATCGTCTTTTCTAGTGATTCTGGACAGCCTGGTGTCAGATTCACTGTGCCTCTCAGATCAGACTGCCTCAAAATGTTTCAAGAAAAAACTTTTCTTATAAACATGATTTATCTAAACTATCGTCTCAACTTTCCATTTACTTTTGGTTATGTTTTTACTTGGTCTGCATAATTCACTGGTTATCAGAGAAAAGGACAATCAGATAAAATGATAAGAGGAAGGAACTATAAACAGAAACAGCAAATGGCCCAATTCAAAGCAGAGAACATGATGTGAATGGTAATGATGCCACCTTGCATTTTGTTCCTTAACAGTTTGCCTGGCGCTTACATGTCTACTGTCTGAATCGCACCCCCTAATGATCATGTGGGATGTTTTGGCATATTTCGGAAAAACTGAAAACCAGAGGAGGCAACTGTTTTGTCCAAGTATACCAGGCCATCTGTGGGAAAACTGGAACTCTGCCTCGCTGTCATTTTCTTTTTCTTTTTTTTTTTTTTGAGACAGGATCTCACTCTTTTGCTCAGGCAGGGGTGCAGGGGTGCAATCATAGCTCATGGCACCCTCGGGCTCCTGAGCTCCAGTGACCCTCCCCTCTCAGTTTTTGTAACAGGCTTTACTGCCTGGTTGTTTTCAGTGAGCAAACAAGGAGAGGGTTGGATGCACAGACGGCATTTCCGGTGTCAGCAACCATTCAGGACTCTTCTGCCTCCAGACAGCCAGAGAAAAGGGCAGCAAAGGTGAAAGGGCCTGAGGGCAATTGCTGAAGTCATCAGATACTTGACCTGCGTACCTCAGTGTGTCCCAAACTAAATGCCCCAAACTCTGCCCTTGCCTCCATATCTGTGCTTAGAGAATGGCACCATCATCCCCCCAGCGTCCCACCTGGCTCTTCCCTCTCCGTCACTTCCTGGATCCAGGCTACCAGCAAAACCTAAACATATCTGAATCCAGCCGCTCCTCCCCACCTACAAAGCAGTGATCGTCTCTCTCTCTCCACTAACTGGTCTCCCTGCTCAGCTATCTCCTATCATCTAGAGGAAACTTTTTACTTTTTAAAAAATTTTATTATTTTTATTTATTTATTTATTTTGAGACAGAGTCTTGCTTTGTCGCCAGGCTGAAGTGCAGTTGTGCAATCTCAGCTCACTGCAACCTCCGCCTCCCGAGTTCAAGCAATTCTCCTGTCTCAGCCTCTCGAGTAGCTGGGACTACAGGCGTGTGCCACGATACCTGGCTAATTTTTTGCATTTTTAGTAGAGACAGGGTTTCACCATGTTGTCCAAGATGGTCTCAAACTCTTGACTTCGTGATCTGCCAACATCAGCCTCCCAAAGTGCTAGGATTACAGGTGTGAGCCACCGCGCCCGGCCAATTTTTATTATTTTTAATTTTTTGTAGTGACAGGGTATTCCTTTGCTGCTCAGTTTGGCCTCAAATCACCTGGCTTTAAGAAATCCACCCACCTTGGCCTCCCAAAGTGCTGAGATTATAGGTATGAGCCCCCATGCCTGGCTGAATTTTTATAAATGCACATTTTTCTGTCTTGTTTAAAATTCTAGGCGGGTGCAGTGGCTCACATCTATAATTCCAGCACTTTGGGAGGCCGAGGTGGGTGAATCACCTGAGGTCAGGACTTTGAGACCAGCCTGGCCAACATGGTGAAACCCCATCTCTACTAAAAACACAAAAATTAGCTGGATATGGTGGTGCATGCCTCCAGTCTCAGCTACTCAGGTGGCTGAGGTAGGAGAATCACTTGAACTCAGGAGGCAGAGATTGCAATGAGCTGAGATCATGCAATTGCACTCCAGCCTGGGTGACAGAGTGAAAATCCATCTCAAAAAATAAAATAAAATAAAACAAAATACAATAAAATCCTTCGTAACTCATTACCTTGAGAGAAAGCCACAGAAAGAGTCTTGAAGGCAGGGCACAGTGGCTCATGCCTGTAATCCTGGCATTGGGAGACTAAAGTGAGATGATTGCTTGAGCCCAGGAATTCAAGACCAGCCTGGGCAACATGGCAAAACCCCATTTCCACAAAAAATAAAATAATTAGCTAGGTGTGGTGGCACATGCCTGTAGTCCCAGCTCCTTGGAGGCTGACGTGGGAGGATCACTTGAGACTGGAAGATTAAGGCTGCAGTGAGCTATGATTGTACCATTACACTCCAGCCAGGGTAACAGAGTGAGACACTGTCTCAGAAAAAAAAAAAATACGCTCCAAGATTCATTTCCAGCCAGGTTCCTGCCTCCAATCTCCCCCACTCGCCAATTGCACGCACAGATTTCCTGATTCATCTCAGCACTTCTCTGCCTCCAAGCATTTTGCTCACACTATTCCTGAGGGCCAGAATGCCCTTTCTCCTTCATCTCTATGGAGATTCTGCTTACTCTTCAATCTCAAACAGCGCCTTCCTCCTGAGGCCTCCTTGATGCCAATGCCTGCCTTAGGTTGAGATGAGCCATCACAGGAACACAGCGTTTGATTGGCAGCTCTGCAAGCTGAGGGTGGGCTGGGTGTTTCAGGTGGTTTTGTCCCTGCCTAGCTCCTCCAGCAGACCTGGAGGGCCCCCACGGTGGGAACCACCTCCCAGAGCTCTCTAGACCACCCATTGCCCTGCAGAGGCTTTGTTCCTTACTAGGAACTCGCAGTAAAATTAGAAGAGAATTGAATTAGCTTGCCAGTGTTCAGGGATGAGGGGCAGCATCATTTGGTAATAAGTGCAGCAACCTAAAAGCTCTGAGGGAAAAAAAGGATGAAGAGAGAGAAAGAAAGATCCGCAGTGGCCTTGCTGCTGCTGCTGCTGCTGCGGGGGCCTCTGGGAAGTGCCTCCCACCAGCTTTCTGCCTTTAATCTGAAGAACTGGGTGATGCTAATGATGATGATAAGCTAGGAATTCCACGGAAAGTCAGCTTCTGGAACACTTGACTGGGGGATCTGGAGGGAAGAAAGTACCAAATCAGGCATCGCCCTCTCTCCTCTAGATCTTGCTCCACTAACGTGTCTCCTGATTATGTGATGAGCTCAGCATATGTTGCTAGCTAATTTAAATATTTATGGTTGGTTTTTAAATCAGCTCTTAACATGCCAGAGTGTTGAGACTCTATAAATCATACAACTTTCCAGGTGGAAGGACCATTAGCATCAAATGCGAACTTTTCCTTTTCTAGATGGGGAACTGAGTCCTGGGGAGGGCCAGGAGCTGACTCAAGGTCACATAGATGTTAGTGGCAGAACTGGGACTAGAACCCAGGGCTCCTGCCTTACAGCCCAGGACTCTGCTCACTGCACCACACTGCCTGCCTCCCTCACCAAAGTGAGAACTGGAAAACCTCTGATGCTTTGGAGCACACTCCAGACTCCTTGATGCCAATGCCTGCCTTAGGTTGAAATGAGCCATCACAGCAACACAGTGTTTGATTGGCAAGCATATTGGTGTGTTAGTTGTGAGCTGTGTTGATTGTGAGCCATGTTTATACTGCATCAAGGGAAAACAAGGCACATCATTCTCTAGGAAAGGAAATAAAGGAACTGAATGTAGATGGCGAGAGAGTTCACTTAAGCCTGAGAGCAGTATATGTGGTCTCCCACCATCTTACCTGTCCTCTACCCCAGCAAAGCCACCCCATGGGGTAGTGCCATTCCTGTTGACCTGAGTGTATGAACCGGCCTTTGGAATATACCACTCTGCCCCTCCCTCCAAAACAGCGAGGGTGGGGAGAGACTTCTCAGGGCCTGCTGACGGATCTTGCTTTTCCCAAGCCTCTGATTTTGTTTTTTTTTTTTTTTAGAGATGGCGTCTCACTTTGCTGTCCAGGACGGTCTCCAACTCCTAGGCTCAAGCAATCCTCCCACCTCAACCTCCCAAAGTTCTGGGATTATAGGTATGAACTGCAGCACCTGGCATCCCAAACCTCTTGATCAATTTGTATCCATGAGTACCCACCAAGTGCACTTCACCTCCAGAAACTCAGAATGATACAACAGACTTACAGAATGAGACTTTGAGCAGGCCAAATATAACTGAGTCCTGGTGAGGATGCGTCCTGGTGGGGCTATGTCCTGGTGGGCATATAGTCGTGTTGTCATATTGTCTTCAGAGCTTTGAATACAAAATTGTACCGAGGGCATGTGGTGGGTGCAGAGGTCAAAAGCACAGGCTTCCAGCCTGGACAGTGTAGTGAGATCCTGCCTCTGCAAAAGATGAAAAAATTAGCTGGGTGTGGTGGTGCACACTGTAGCTGTGGTTCCACTACTCAAGAGGCTGCGGTGGGAGGATTACTTGAGTAGTGGTCGAAGCTGCAGTGAGCCATGATTACACCACTGCATTCCAGCATGGGCAACAGAACAGAGACCCTGTCAAAAACAAAAAATAAAAACACACAGGCTTTGGAGTCAGAGCAACCTGGGTGTATGCCTCAACTCTGTCTGTTTCTAGCTGAGCACCCTTGGGCTGGTTGCTGACCCTCTCTGTATCTCAATTTCCTCACTAGGAAAATGGTTCTGATAACTCACTTCACAGAATTATTGTCAGAATTGTAGGGAAAAACTATGGAGTACACTATATTGTGGTCCAGGCACATAGAAAGCATTCAATAAATGTGATTGTTCCAAGAAGTTGAAATAATGTGAGATCTCTCTCTCTCTCTCTTTTTTTTTTTCTTTTTAGATGAAGTCTCGCTCTGTCACCCAGGCTGGAGTGCAGTCGCACGATCTCAGCTCACTGCAACCTTCCCCTCCCAGATTCAAGTGATTCTTCTGCTTCTACCTCTCGAGTAGCTGGGACTATAGGCACCCACCACCACGCCCAGCTAATTTTTTGTATTTTTAGTAGAGACGGGGTTTCACCATGTTGGACAGGCTGGTCTCGAACTCCTGACCTTGTGAAACGCCCGCCTCGGCTCCCAAAGTGCTGGGATTACAGGTGTGAGCCACTGTGCCTGGACTAACGGTTGATCTTTTATTCTATTTCTTTTTTTTTGGAGGTAAAGTCTCTTTAAAAATTTCTATTTCTTTATACTATTTGATACTAATCAGGAATTACTTTTATGTCCAGACAAAATTGAGTATAAAGGGAGAAATAAAACTATGCAACAAAACATTTTTCAAATAGATCCTAGAAGGTACAGGCATCTGTGAGGTGATTCTGAGGATCCGGGGGGCCTCACAGATGTTATCCCCATTATCAGAGGGAGCACAGCATGTCACCAGGTCACAGGGCAGAGGAAAGAGCTTAAGCTGGGAGGCAGGTACCAAGCTTGTGGTCCTAACCTGTAACCTGGGGCCAGCATTCCATGTTTCTCTTTATATTGCCCTGTGGTTATGCATGGTGCATGCTATCTTCTGGCAGCAATGCCGACCAAAGCAAAACCAAAACAAACTCATAATTTCCACTAGACTTTTTTCTTTTCTTTTCTTTTCTTTTTTTTTTTTTTTTTTTTTTTTTTGAGACAGGGTCTCCCTCTGTTGCCGAGGCTAAACTGCTAAGGTGCAATTTCGGCTCACTGCAACCTCCACCTCCCAGGGTCAAGCAATTCTCATGCCTCAGCTTCCCAAGTAGCTGAGATTACAGGTATGTACCACCATGCCCAGCTAAATTTTGTATTTTTAGTAGAGACCGGTTTTTGTCATGTTGGTCAAGCTGGTCTCATACTTCTGGCCTCAAGTGATCCGTCTGCCTCAGCCACCCAAAGTGCTAGGATTACAAGCATGAGCTGCCATACCCAGCCTTCACTAGACTTTAACAGAAATAAAAACATCTCAGTAGGACAGGGCGCGTTGGCTCATGCCTATAATCCCAGCTCTTTGGGAGACTGAGGCAGGCAGATCACCTGAGGTCAAGCGTTCAAGACCAGCCTGGCTAACATGGCGAAACCTCGTTTCTGCTAAAAATACAAAATATTAGCCAGGCATGGTGGTGCGCACCTGTAATCCCAGCTACTAGGGAGGCTGAGGCAGGAGAATTGCTTGAACCTGGGAGGTGGAGGTTGCAGTGAGCCGAGATCATGCTATTCACTCCAGCCTGCACAACAAGAGAGAAAGTTCGTCTCACACACATACCCACAAAATCTCAGCTCAGGCAGGGCTCTCAAATCTACAGTCTTTCATGATGAAGGAGTAAAGTTTGGGTTTTTTATTCCTGAGTTAAATAAAAAGTAATGCTCTACTTTTAGGGTTTTTGTTTGTTTCTTTGTTTGTTTTTGAGACGGAGTCTCACTCTGTCGCCTAGGCTGGAGTGCAGTGGCATGATCTTGGCTCACTGCAACCTCCACCTCCTGTGTTCAAGCAATTCTCCTGCCTCAGCCTCCCGACTAGCTAGGATTACAGGTGTTCACCACCACGCCTGGCTAATTTTTGGATTTTTAATAGAGACGGGGTTTCACCATCTTGGCCAGGCTGGTCTTGAACTCCTAACCTCGTGATCCATCTGCCTCGGCCTCCCAAAGTGCTGGGATTACAGGCATGAGCCACTGCACCCAGCCTACTTTTAGGTTCTTTAAGACATGAGAACATAGAGAAAGCTACTGAGATAGGAATTATTTGGGAGAAGGGGGATCTTAGAACCTTATTTTTGAAAGGGCCTCTGGTAGGCTACAAATTGGTCCCCCAACAGAGATCCACTTTCTAGTCACCAAAACGTGTGCGTGTTAACTTATTTGTTGTTGTTGTTTCCTCTCTCTTATCATTACCCACAAGTATGTTAACTTAAATGGCAATAAATAAATAAATAATCAGGTTTCTGTATATGTGATCATGTTTAGGATCTTCAGATGGAGATGCTATTCTGGATTATCTGGGCGAGTCCTAAATGCAACACATACATCCTTGTGAGGGAGGCAGAGAAAGATCTGATGCACAGAGGAGAAGGTGATGTCTGGAGCAGAGAGAGATTTGAAGATGCTGGTCTTAAAGATTGGAGCGATGCGACCACAAGCCAAGGGATGTAGGAAGTTGCCAGAAGCTAGAAGACACAAGGAATGGATTCTCCCCTAGAGCTTCCAGAGAAATCAGGGCCCTGCCAGCACCTTGCTTTCAAACCAGTGATACTGATTTTACACTTCTGGCATCCAGAACTGTGAAAGACTAAACATTCCTGCTGTTCAAAGCCCCCTAGTTTGTAGTACTTTGTTATGGCAGCCCAGGAAACTAACACAGGGTCCTTAGAGTTCATCTTGTCCAAGGTATGGATTTTTCTGTTTGTTTTTTTGAGACAGACTCTCGCTGTGTTGCCCAGGCTGAAGTACAGTGATGGAATCATGGCTCACTGCAGCCTCAACCTCCCGGGCTTAAGCAATCCTCCCACCTCAGCCTCCCAAATTGTTGAGATTACAGGCATGAACCACCACGCTCAGTCTCTAACGATTTTCTTGGCACCAAAATAGGTTACTTTTCAAATAAAACCATTGCCTATAGAGACTACAGATGAAAACAGAGGAGTGATGATTGAAAAATGAGGTACAGATCCCCACCTGTTAAATCCCCTCAATGGTGGCTCCTGAAGCACTTCCCAGGACCTTCCACCAACAGAGTGTGAAAACATACGTCTAGTTCCAACCTCATTGTACAGACGAATAAGTTGAGCCTCTAGGGACTGAGTGATTGGCTGAAGGCCTCCCTTAGCAGGCAGCAAGGAACATTTATAGGGAGGAAAACAAGGCAAGTTACTCCTACCTGCTCTCTCATCTTCTCTTGCTTGGTTTGGCCAAATCCCTGTCTCCCAAGCAAACAACTAAGAATATGTTGCTGTCTCTAGATGAATTTTGTTTTTAGCACTAGTTTCAGTTTTGAACAGGGACTGCTAACTGTGCCAAATATGGCAAGGCTCAAATGAAATATTTGCTCATGAAGAGCACAGACCTGTAGCTGGCTCTTAAGGCATCTTTGGAGGTGAAAAACTACTGCCTGATTCCTCACCTGTATTTGCAAATTGTGTCTCATGGGTATGATTGCAACAGTGGGGGTGAGGAGGTGGACAGGAATGAATAGCAAAGTTAAGCAGCTGTCGGTGAACCCAGAAACATGAATCCCTAAGTGGATCACGAAGAGCCCAGACAAGAGTGCAGCTGAATGCCACATCAGATTTTTCTTGTTGTTGTTAGATTTTAAAATATTGAAGGTCAGTTCTGCTGAAGGCCTTTGTGGAGGATAAAGAAAAGGTTACAATAAAATATTACTCCCCTTTTCCCTCTGGCCTTGGTACTAATAGACAAAGCATTAAAAGTCAGGTTCTCTTTCTTTCCCAAGCACAGTCAAGATAAAATGGCATTTTCTTTCCTTCTTTCTTTTTTGAGACGGAGTCTCACTCTGTCACCCAGGCTGGAGTGCAGTGGCACGATCTTGGCTCACTGCAGCCTCCACCTCCCAGGTTCAAGTGATTCTCATGCCTCAGCCTTCCACCTTGGCCTCCCAAAGTGCTGGGATTATGGGCGTGAGCCACCATGCCCGGCCTAATGATTTTATTTATTTATTTATTTATTATTTTGAGATGGAGTCTCGCTCTGTCACCCAAGCTGGGGTGCAGTGGTTCAATCTCTGCTCACTGCAACCTCTACCTCCTGGGTGCAAGTGATTCTCCTGCCTCAGCCTCCCAAGTAGCTGGGGTTACAGGTGCACACCAGCATGCCCGGCTAATTTTGTATTTTTAGTAGAGGTGCGGTTTCACCATGTTGGCCAGGCTGGTCTCAAAATCCTGACCTCAAGCAATCCACCCACCTCAGCCTCCCAAAGTACTGGGATTACAGGTGTGAGCCACTGCACCTGGCAGATAGCATTTCCTTTTTTTTTTTTT
>NW_016107588.1:1170980-1190198 GCF_001604975.1 Cebus imitator | reverse complement strand
TTTGAGACGGAGTTTCACTCTTCTTGACCAGGCTATAGTGCAGTGGTACAATCTTGGCTCACTGCAACCTCTGCCTCCTGGGTTCAAGCGATTCTTCTGCCTCAGCCTCCCAAGTAGCTGTCATTACAGGGGCGCACCACCACAGCCGGCTAGTTTTATATTTTTAGTAGAGACGGGGTTTCTCCACGTTGGTCAGGCTGGTCTCGGATTCCTGACCTAAGGTAATTTGCCCATCTCGGCCTCCCAAAGTGCTGGGATTACAGGCATGAGTCACCGTGCCTGGCCCAGATGGCATTTTCAAAGAGAACTTTACAAGGAACTCTAAGGAACCTGATGGGGCATTAAACAAACAAGATCCAACCCTTCTCCAGGGGTTAAAAATGGCTGATCGTTTACCAAACTGCTTCAGAATTCACAACCGCTTAGATTCCTATTTCCACTGGCCTCATCCCTGCTACTTGACCAAGTGGCATTGAGAGAAGTATTGCATGTGGAAAGAGGAAGGCCAGGGCATGTTCAGAGAATGAATAAAATAATAAGAAGCCTAAGCAAGACCGGTGGGTGAGCCAACAATGTCAGCTGCCTGCTCAAGGCCGCTGGGAGGGAACACTCAGTGCAGCAGATGGAACACAACTGGCAGGCAACGGCAAATGGCATTAGTGTGGCTTCCTTTGTTCCTTGGTGTTGCTAGGGAGGATGTCCTCCCTCCATTCTGGAGGCCACATGGTTCCACTCTCCCCAAACAGTAGGGAAGGATGAAGACTCCTGGCTGCCACCCACTGCTGTTACAACTGGAGGAACAATATGTCTTTTTATTTGTTTGTTTGTTTGTTTATTTACTTATTTATCTTGAGACAGGGTATGGCTCTGTCACCCACACTGAAGTGCAGTGGTGCCATCATGATTCACTGCAACCTTGACCTCCCGGGTTCAAGAGATCCTCCCAGCTCAGCCTCCTGGGTAGCTGGAACTTCAGGCATGTGCCGCCATGCCTGGATAATTTCCTCCCCTCTTCCTCCACAGATGGAGTCTTGCTCTGTCACCCAGACTGGAGTGCAGTGGTACAATCTCGGCTCACTGCAACCTCCTCCTCCCAGGTTCAAGCTATTCTCCTGTCTCAGCCTCCAGAGGAGCTGGGATTACAGGCGTGTGCCACCACGCCCAGCTAATTTTTGTATTTTTAGTAGAAATGGGGTTTCACTATCTTGACCAGGCTGGTATCAAGCTCCTGACCTCAGGTAATCCACCTGCCTCAGCCTCCCAAAGTGCTGGGATTACAGGCGTGAGCCACTGCACCCAGCCTATGCCCCAATAATTTAAAAAAATTTTTTTTAATTTTTTTTGGGGGGAGAGACAAGTTGTTATCTGCTATGTTGCCCAAGCTGGGGGACAATGTGTCTTTATGCCAAACACACCAGGCACTTCCAGAGGTGGCCAGCTTTCCCCAGAAAGGACCACTCACAGAGTTTTTCTTTTTCTCTCTCTCTTTTNTTTTTGGCTTTCAGGTAATGTTGCTTTTCAATTCATGATACCACCATCATTGGTCTGAGATTCCTCTCTGGCTAAATAAATCTATCCATTTCTCCAGTCCTTTCAATTACTGTTTTCCACTCCAATTCTCCTCCCCTCAGTGGCAACCACTCAAGTGTGTGCTCTGTCAAGCTGTGTAGAGGGGTGTGTGTGTGTGTGTGTGTGTGTGTGTGTGTGTGTGTGCAATAAACATAGTGTTAAGGTCCTGGAGACTGTGTTCAGTCTCTTACCGGGTGCTTTTTCACTGAGCGCTGTGTGTGTTAACTGTCCATGCTGCTGTGTGCTCCTGAGTTGCTTGTAACCACTCAGTTACTTCTATTTTTCCCTGGTGGTGGACATCTGGATTGCCTCCAATTCTGTGTTAGCACAAGCACTGTACAATAAACATCCTTGCATGGGTCCCTGTAGCAGGCTCAAGAATGGACCTCAAAGGTATCAAATCACACCCCAAATTCACAGGCTTGGAGCCTGTGAATGTTGCCTTATATGGAAAAAGGGTCTTTGCAGATGTGATTCTACTGAAGATTTTGAGATGGGGAGATTATCCTGGGATATCAGGGTGGGCTGGAAATGGAGTTACGTGTTGTATTCATTTCCTGTGGTTGCTGTAACGAAGCACCGTACTGTTCTGGTGGCTTAAGACAACAGAAATCTATTCTCTTATGGTTCTGGAGGCCAGAAGTCTGAAATCAAGGTGTCAGCAGGGCCACAGTGCTTCTGAAGCCCTTCCTTGCCCCTTCCAGGTTCTAGTGGCCTCGGTTGTTGGTTGGTTTGTGGCATCATCACTCCAACGTCTCCCGCATTTTCACACAGCCTCCCCTGTTTCTCTGTCTGTCCTTTTGCCCTCTTATAAGGACAGAAATTGGATTAAGGGCCCCTCCTACTCCATTATGACCTCATCTTAACTAACTACATCTGCAAAGACCCTACTTCCAAATAAGGTCGCTTTCTGAGGTTCTCAGTGAATGTGAATTTGGGGAGGACACTATTCAGCCCACTACTCGCGTAATTCTTATAAAAGAGAGACAGAGGTAGATTTGACACTCACACAGAGAAGGCAGAGTGAAGAGGGAGCAGAGGAAGATTTGAAGATGCTGGCCTTGAACATCAAATGCAGCCACAGATCAGGGAAGGCTAGCAGCCACCAGAAGTTGGAAGAAGCGAGGAATGGAGTCCTCTTACCCCAGAACTTCCTGAGAGAGCGTAGCCCTGCTGACGCCTGGGTTTCAGCCCAAAGACAGTGGTCTTGGACCTCTTGATTCCAGAAGTACCAGAGAATACATTTCTGTTGTTTTGAGCCATTGAGTTTATGATACTTTGTTACAGCAGGCACAAGAAACTCAGTCTCTTTGTGGGTCTGCAGGATAATTTCTTGAGGGTATACCCAGGAGTGGGCTTACTGAGACACTGTGGGCACAGACCCGATTTGGCTAAATGCTACCAGGTGGCTCTCCAAAGTGCCTGCATCCATCTAGTGGGACTCTCAGCAGCGGCACACAATGGTTCCTCTTTCTGCTTATTCTAGCCAACACTTGGCATCATACAGCTGATTTTTGCCAATCTGACATGTGTGTATCCTATCTCATTGTTGTCGTTTGCATTTCTCTGATTACTAATGAATCTGGGATTTGAGCATCTCTTCACATAGTTACTTGCCAGCCTTTTCAGTTTCTTCTCATGAGAATTGCCTATGCATATGCTTTGCTCATTTTCCTGTTGGGTCTTTTTCTTGTTGTTTTGCAGAATGTTCTTGTATATTTTATCCATTAATCTCTTGTTGGTTTTAAACAGCAAATATATTCTCCCCATCTGTTGTCTGTCTGTTAATTCTATCTGTGCTGTCCTTCACGGAAAGGAATGCTTAATTTTGCTGTAATCAAATCTAATTTGAGTGTTCATTTTGGCTGTGCATATAGTACAATTGGAACTATATGGATGAGATTAGCATGGCCCCTGCACAAGTTCACAAAGTGTTCCACATAATTAAAACAAATAAAATACAATAACAAATCTAATTCAAGGCTGACAACAGAAGGGTGGATAGGTCAGGGACTATTGTGCAAACAGAGTATTACTCTGTGTGTGTGTGTGTGTGTGTGTGTGTGTGTGTGTGTGTGTTGTGCATGCATGCAACTGCTGACTGAATGTCAACCCTCAGGATGGGTCAATTGCCTAAACTTCAGGCTTAACTGCTCCTCTGCTCCCTGCACCAACACAAACAGTTCACCACAGCAGTTCTCAGACTCTCCTGTGCACTAGAATCACCCCGAGGGCTTACTAAAACCCAGATTCCTGGGTGCCACCCCCAGAGTTGCTAAGTCAGCAAGTCTGGAGTGTGGCCCAAGGATCTGTGCCACTGATAAGCTCCCAGTGACACTGATGTTAGTGGCCCAGAGGCACACTTGGAGAGCCACTCTAGAGTACACAGGGAATGCCAGTATGTTGCTGAGGCTCTGAAGAAATAGAAAGTATGGCTGCTTGTCAGCTGGCCAAGCAGCACCAGGAAATCTGAGGAAGATAGGGAAGTCACTTGTAATCATTCAATGCCAGTGCTAAAAGGCAACCCTGAGGCCACAAAGGCCAAACTCTTTGACAGAGGTTAAATATGAGACCCAAAGAGAATCAGTTACTTGACCAAGGTCACACAATTAAGTTGTGGCCTAGGTCAGGTATGGTGGCTCACATCTGTAATCCAACACTTTTGGAGGCTGAAGTGGGAGGATTCCTTGAGCCCTGGAACTTGAGACCAGACTGGGCAACATAGGGAGACTCCATCAGTAAATAAATAAACAAATAAAGGCCGAGGCCAGACTGTCTGGTATCAGCGCTCTTTTCTCTTCACACTCCTCATCCTAGTTCTCCTAAGGGACACAAACATGGCCCTCCACATCTTGAGGACTTACTTTGAAATGGTGGAGGGGCGCCCTTGACAGTCGCCCTGTAGTATTTCCCACCATCACCATTTTTATCACAGCTTGTCCAGCAGAAAGAAGCCAAGAAGTACCTGGAAGGCATCCACCTGACATACAGCCCTGCCATCCCTCATTCCTTCCTTTTTGGGCACTCTGAGCAGGACAGGTGAAGGGAGCATGGAGTGGTGGATGTGGGGGCATAGACAGATCCCCCAACACCCCAAGAGATTCTATCCCTGCTTGGCTCTGTCACTCACACTGGCAGTAGGCTTTCTGGAGCCAGGGCAGGGGGTTCCTCCTCGTGCCCACTAGCCCCACATTTGGGACCCAATGCCTCTCCCCACCCCCCAGGCAGGAGGGCAGGAGGGTAGGAGGGCAGGAGGGGAAGGGGACTTGATCCTGGCTTCCTCTTCCACCTGGCAAAGGAGATAGCATATTTTCTGGGCTGGCAGTGAAGAATGCGGAAGGAGAGTGGAGAGGCTAAAGCCAGGGGAAGCAACCCCTATGCTATGCAGCTCAGCTAGGGGCAGGGCCCCTCCAAGAGAGGAGAATGGCTGGCGAGGAAGGGAAATAGAGAGGGGAGTGGGAGATTGGAGAGAAAGGAGGGAAGGGGGGTGAGGGGGTGGTGGTGCAAGGAAATAGAAAGGGAAGGCGGCGAACAGAGGTTAAGGTGGTGTGGAGTGGGAAGGGAAAGTGAGAGGGAGGGGAAGAGGGAGGGGAAGTGGACACAGGGGAGGGAATGCGGAATAGCCTTGGCGAGGGAATAGCCAGAGGTGGCTCCTCCAAGAGGGACCCTGCAGGGAGGCAGTGGGTGAAGCAGAAGAGCCTCTAGTGCCCCAGCCACAGCAGGTACTGGGGGCTGACTTAGTGCATGGGGAGCAGGGAGCTGTGGCCCTAGGGGCTCCTGTGGACTGGGAGAGTACAAAGGAAGGGCTTTGGAAAGGATGATATGCTTTCTGAAAAAGAAGCAGTATAGTGGGAGGGTTCTGACACCACCAGCCCCCTCTTTACCCCTACCCAGTAACACTTATCAATATATCCATTATAAATGATCATTATGAAACTTCATAGTCTACCAATAAATAATTTTCTTTTTAAAAAACTTATTATATTTGTCTGTTTTTGTGTTTTCTTGAGACTAGCTTTACTATTTATTTATTTAGAGACAGGGTCTCACTGTGTCACCCAGGCTGGAGTACAGTGCCCCCATCACATTTCACTGCATCCTTGAACTCCTGGGCTCCAGTGATCCTCCTGGCTCAGCCTCCCAAGAAGCGGAGACTACAGGCACACACTACCGTGCCTGGCTAATATGTGTGTATATATATATATATATATATATATATATATACACATATACATATATTGTAGAGATGAGGTCTCACTACGTTGCCCAGGCTGATCTCCAAATCTTAGCCTCCAGTAATCCTCCCATCTCAGCTTCTCAAAGCACTGGGATTACAGGCATGGGCCGTGGCACCCAGCCTTTCCACCCCACCTTGCATTCTCCCTCTTACCTTTCAGTTCTGGAAGTCCAGCCTCTCCAGTTTTCAGCAAAACATCAGCCAGGCTGGGGAGATTGGCAGGACATCCAGAGACCCCAGTGCCGTGGGTGGCCCACCATGCCAATCAGACCTTCCACTACTCACTGGGCCACTGGGCACCAAGTGGTGCCAACTGCACCAAGCCCCACTGGCCGTGGGGCCACTGAGTGGAGTCAGACATAGGCCCTGCCAGCTGGGCTCAGGCCTCGGTGCTTGGCCACTGTCAAAGGGCTGCTTCGGGACTTTACCCTCACTGTGGGGCTTTCCAGGGCCTCTTTATCAAATATAGGGGAATGGCCCAAGGAAAAGGGGCAGGAGAACATGGCCGGGAGTGACCCTTAAGCCCTTTGGCCTGCCTGCCTCTCAGCTTTTAGGCTGCCCTGGCTTTCCATGGCATCTGCAGCTGCCAACACCACCTGTCCCTGAGCTCACAGGATCTTACACATGACCTCACATGTTCCTCACAGGCTTTCATTCATTCAGCCAAATGCATTTATTGAGTCCTCACAATTAGCCAGGCATGCAACTGAGCACTGGGGTTTTCAGAGGCCCTGCCGACAGGGCACTGCAGTGAACCAACCCCTCATTTCCACAGTGGAGATGGTGCTGGCACCGCTCCAGCATTCCTATTTCCCCAAGCCCCAGCTCCGGCTGCCCCAGTGTTGCTCTTACCAGACTTCCTGGGGGCTGGCTCTGACCAGTCTCTCTTACAAAAAGCTGCCAGCTCAACTGGACCTCTGGCCTTTGGCATATGCTCCAGCCCCAGGCAGAGAGGAGAGCATTGGCCTTCCCCAGCCAGCAAGTCCTTCAGCGCTGCCAAAAGCCCTACCTTGAACCCCAGGTTCCCACACGTGTCCACCCCACCCCCCCACCACCCCAGCTACTGCCACACACCAACTCTACCCACTCCCAGCTGGCTACATGTCCACATCTTGCCATACCCTCATCTCCCCCCAGGCCTCAAGTGCCTGGCCAGGCCCCGCCCTTGCCCCCTGTCACAGACCCAGCCCTCTGACCAGTCATCCTGCTAGCAGCTCATGCTGCTGACTGCTTGCTGTCTCCTTGGCTTCCAGATTTTCCTCCTCTCTCCCTGGCTGCTGCTTCTGCTGGTCTCATTCAGATTCATCCTCCTTAACCTATCTCTCACGAGTTGACATCCAAATACCAAATGATGGGGAGGGTGTGGGGACATCGGAACTCTCAGACACTGCCGGTGGGAACGTAAAATGGTGCAGCTGCTGTGGAAAACAGTTTGGTTCCTCAAAAGGTTGAACATAGAATTACGATATGTCCCAGCAATTCCATTCCAGAATATATACCCAAAAGAACTGAAAACAGGGACTCAGGAGTTGTATACTCAAACAGGAATTGCACACAAATTTCATTCAGCATTATTCACAATAGCCAAAAGGTGGAAAAAATGCAAATGTCCATCAACAGGTAAATGAATAAACAAAAGGTAGCCTAGCCATACAATGGAACATTATTCAGCCACAAGAAGAATGAAGGCCAGGTGCAGTGGCTGCTTGTAAACTCAGTGCTTTGGGAGGCCAAGGCAGGAGGATCACTCAAGTCCAGGAGCTTGAGATCATCCTGAACAACCTAGTGAGACCCCATCTCTACAAAAACTTTTTTTTTGAGATGGAGTTTCACTTTTGTTGTCCAGGCTGGAATGCAATGGCACGATCCCAGCTCACAACCTCTGCCTCGTGGGTTCAAATCTCCTACCTCAGCCTCTTGAGTAGCTGGGATTACAGGCATGCACCACCATGCCCAGGTAATTTTCTTTGTATTTTTAGTAGAGACAGTGTTTCACCATGTTGGCTGGGCTGAACTTGAACTCCTGACCTCAGATGATCTGCCTGCCTCGGCCTCCCAAAGTGTTAGGATTACAGAGGTGAGCCACTGTGTCCGGCCTTACAAAAACATTTTTAAAAATAATAAATAAAATGAAATTAGCTGGGCATAGTGGTGTGTGCCTGTAGTCCCAGCTACTCAGGAGGCTGAGGTGGGAGGATCACTCTAGCCCAAGAATTTGAGGCTGCAATGAGCCATGATCATGCCACTGCACTCCAGCTTAGGTAGCAGAGCAAGACCCTGTCTCAAAAAAAGAGAAGAATGAGGTGCCAACTCATGCTCCAACTTGGATAGGCCTTGAAAACATTACACTAAGTGAAAGAAGCCACACGAAAGGACAAATACGGTCTGATTCCATTTCTATGAAATGTACAGAATGAGAAATCCATAGAGACAAAAAGTAGATGAATGGGTGCCAGGGACTGGAAGCGTGAGAATGGAGAGTGACTGCTTAATGAGTACAGGGTCTCTTTTTGGGATAATGGAAAAGTTCTGGAACTAGATAGAGGTGATGGTTGCACAACATTGTAACTGTACTAAATGTCATCGAATTTTACACTTTTTATTTATTTATTTAATTATTTATTTTTGAGACAGAGTTTTGCTCTTGTTGCCTAGGCTGGGGGGCAATGGTCGGATTTCCACTCACCACAACCTCTGCCTCTTGGGTTCAAGCAATTCTCCTGTCTCAGCCTCCCGAGTAGCTGGGATGACAGGCATGCACCACCACGCCCAGCTAATTTTGTGTTTTTAGTAGAGACAGGGTTTCTCCATATTGGTCAGGCTGGTCTTGAACTCCCCACCTCAGGTGATCCACCCGTCTTGGTCTCCCAAAGTCCTGGGATTACAGACGTGAGCCACTGCGCCTGGCCTTAAAATGCTAAATTTCACATTATGTGTATTTTACCACTAAAAATAAAAGCCAGCATTCATTCCCATTTGTCCTTCTACACTCTTCCTTCAGAGTCTAGCTCCAGTCTTCGTGTCATGCTGCAACCTTGTCTCCTGGCCGCACAATCCAGGCTTACTTTCCTCTGCTCCCCTCTATTCTCTGCCCCTCCATCCTGCTCTTCCGGTCCTGGGGCTTGGTCCAGTTTCTTTCTGCATCCCCGGTGCCTGACATAGACCTGAAATATAGCAAGTGCTTAACACCTATTTGGCCAAAAAGTGAATAAACAAATGAGTTAAATCCTAACCCTTTGTGTTCAGATGGGGAAAGTAAGGGCCAGCCGAGGGGAATTGACTTGCCCAAGGTCGCAGGCTGGCCAGTGGTAGAGTGGAGACTAGAAGGCTTGGCCCCAGCCCCTCCACAGGAGACTTTTTTATCCTAACATATCCCTGCTTTCTCACTCTTCGGCATCTTTTCCAGCCTGCCTGCCCTCAGGGGTTCCCATCTCTTGTACCTGGCTGCTTCTGGGACCTTGAACCAAATGACCTCTGGAGGCTTGGCAGTCTGGACACCCTGAAGTCAGTGCTCCCTCCTCACATCGACCCCACTTGCTTCTGGTGATTGCACACAAAGGAAATCTGCAGGACCCAAGGGCAACTGGGGAATAGCCCCTGGCACCGGTAAAGCCAAGTCATTCCTGAGACAATGCTCTCTCCATGGGAAAACTGCTAGAAGCAGGTGGAAAGGGAAGCCTGTCTCTGCCCAATGCTTTTAGCATCACTTGTGCTGCTGCAGGCATGCTCCATTCTGTGCCCAATGGGAGGACGCCAGCAGGTGAAACACTGCCTGATCTTTGTGAAGTTCACACAGCACAACTGTGCACCAACACCACTGTGCTCTATTCTTCCCTTGTTTGCAGAAAGGACACAGGTATTGAAACTCACAGAGAAGTCCCGGGAGCAGGCTGGAAGATGAGGACCCTAAGGGCAAACAGGAACAGGTCCTGGCAAGGCCAGAGGCCAGAGCTCAACCCAAGGGTGGGTAGAAGGCCAGCCTGGATTTGTCAGGCCATCTGGTTCTCCATAGGAGAGAGCAAGGTGGGAAAAACAAAGAAAACAGAAATTCTGGGGCTGGGTGCAGTGGTTCATGCCTGTGATCCCAGCACTTCTGGAGGTTGAGGCAGAAGATTGCTTGAGCTCAGGAGACCAGCCTGGGCAACATGGGAAAACCCTGTTTCTACAAAAAAAAAATGAAAAAATAATTACCGGGCATGGTGGTGCATGCCTGTAGTCACAGCTGCTCGGGAAGCTGAGGTGGCAGGATCACCTGATGTTAGGAGCTTGAGGCTGCACTGAGCTACGTTCGCACCACTGCACTCCAGCCTGGGGGACAAAGGGAGATCCTGTATCAAAAAAAAAGAAAAACCCAGGAATTTCAGGAGAGGCCAAAGAGCCAATCTCAATCATTTTACAAACTATCTGACGTCGCTGCTGCATTTCTTCTTCCTCAGGGCCACTGCACCCCACGTGAGCTCAGCCCCTGAGGAAGGAGTCCATGGGCAGTGCCTCCTCATGTCTATGCCAAGAGGGAGTGGCATGGCCTTCCATGCTTCAGCTCACATGCTGCGGGGAAGCAGAGGGAAGGCCAGCAACACGTCAGAGCTGTGGCTGTGTGTTCAAGGAAGACCCCCACTCTGGCCCCTCTATTCAGGGTGGCAGGAGAGCTCTGAGGGGCCATTCCTGAAGTGCTGGGGCCACTTTACTGATGGCTAGAGGAGCTCACAGGGCTTGAAAGACTCCTGCAGTTCTCCTACAAACCAAAATTCCACCATTAGAGATGTGATTCCTTGAGTTGAACACTGCCCTCTCTCCTCTCCCCTCTTTTTTTTTTTTTGAGACAGGGTCTCACTCTGTCACCCAAACTGGAGTGCAGAGACATGATCTAGGTTCACTGTAACCTCTACCTCCAGGGCTCAAGTGATCCTCTCAACTCAGCTTCCTGAGTAGCTGGGACTACAGGTGCACACCACCATGCCCAGTTAATTTTTGTATCTTTTTTGGTAGAGACGAGGTCTCACCATGTTGCCCAGGCTGGTCTCGAACTCCTGGGTTCACGTGATCCTCCCACTTTGGCCTCCCAAATTTCTGGGATTACAGGCATGAGGCACTGCACTCAACCCCCTCCCTCCTTTTAAGCTCTATAGTAATGTTTCTAGTAATGCTTGGCACTTGTACAACATTAGACATCCCTCCTTCACGCTGTCATTGCCCTAGTACCTGGAGGCAGGCAGGGCAGGGATTATGAATCTGAATTTTCTTTTTTTTGAGATGAAGTTTCACTTTTGTTGTCCAGGCTCGAGTGCAATGGGATGATCTCAGCTCACCACTACCTCTGCCTCTTGGGTTCAAGTGATTCTCCTGCCTCAGCTTCCCAAGTAGCTGGGATTACGGGCATGCGCCACCACACCCAGCTAATTTTGTATTTAGTAGAGACCAGGTTTTTTCATGTTGGTCAGTCTGGTCTTGAACTCCCGACCTCAGGTGATCCTCCTGCTTTGGCCTCCCAAAGTGCTGGGATTATAGGCATGAGCCACCGCGCCCAGCTGAATGTGATTTTATCTCTACAGACATGGAGGTCCAGAGACAGCAATGGACTTGCACTGAGGCCCAGCTAGTCCAGTACTCTTGACCTTGAAATTAATTTGTCTCTACCCCTGCAGTACAGAACTGACTGTAACATCTTCTTCCCCCAATACAGGAACAAGCAGACGACTAACTCCAAAACAAACCCTTTCTTGGTGGCCTAGAATCCACATGGAGGCTACTGGGTTTAGAGTTTAAAGTCCAAACTACGATTCATTCAATTCATTTGGCCAGCCTACAAACATCTTCTGGAATACCTTTTGTGAGCTGGGCCCCAGGCTAGGTACTTGAGGGCTGTGGAGTGGCTAATAATGGCTTCTAATCCCAGAATCCCGTGAATGCTAGTTTGTGTAACAAAAAGGTCGTTGGGAATGTGGTTAAATTAAAGACCTTGGTATGGGGAGATTGTCTTGGATTATCTAAGTGGGCCCTAGATGCAAACACATGTATCCCCATAACAGGGAGATTTGATGACACATACACACACAGAGGAGAGGGCCATATGAAGGTGGAGGCAGAGATGGGAGTGATGTGGCCACAAGCCAAGGAATGCAAAGAGCCACCAAAGCTGGGAGAGGCAGGAAGGAGTCACCCCTAAAGGCTCCAGAGGAAGTGTGGCCCTCCAACACTTTGATTTTGGACTTCTGCCTCCAGAACTAGGAGAGAATAAATTTCTGTCATTTTTTGGCACTAAATGTGTGGTAATTTCTCACAACAGCTAGAAGAGCAAGGACTAGGCTCTGCCCTTGAGGAATACCTAGTGGGTTAAGCTGGTAAATGACACATCAGGGGCATGAGTGCCCGAATGTAGTCCCTCTTTCATGATCCCAGAATACTCTCCTGGGACCAGGGGGGGTTCTGAGAGAACAGCATCTGCTTTTCACACATGAGAAGACTAAGCTGACTCTTCCCCAGGTGGAGACCTGGTTTTCCTGTAACAGAGCTTCTGGCTGTGCCCCTACCTCCCACTCAGGTTTCAAGATCACAGGTGAGTATAAAGGATGAACTGATTACCCTTCCCAGGGACACTTGCCCCTTAACAGGTGCTAAAGTCTCAGGTCGAAGAATTGAGCCTAATGGAGAAAATTCAGGTCCCTGAAATTCTCTCATCAACATAGCTGACAGGAGGTAAGGGACTCACTTCCCACTTCATTCCTCCATGGGTTGTCCAGTGTTGCTTGGGATGGAGGAAGGCAGGCTGGTTGTGGTGGCTCCTGCCTGTAATATCACCCCTTTTTGAAGCCAAGGTCAGTGGGAGGGTCGCTTGACCACAGGAGTTCAAAACAAGCCTGGGTCCAGCTGGGACAGCACCTCCCCACTGGCCAATTTCTGGTCACCCTGAACAAACACACACACACACACACACACACACACTCTCTCACACTGGCTTGTGTACCCCAGGGGCTCTTCCCTTTAGCTCCGTGAAGCCGGCCAGCTTCGAACCAGGGAAAGGGGAAGAAGGGAGCCTAGGTGACAAGCCAAACAGCTTTGGGGGTGGTGATGGAGGTAGAAGTGGGGCCTTGGGCTGTTTTCTCAGCTCCTTTCCGGGTAAAAGGGGGTCACTGAGGCAGGGTCAAAAGCTATGACAGCCAGAATCTTCTAAGAGGTGTTGGAGCCAGCCTGCTGTGCAGCCTAGCAGCCATGGCGGAGGCTACTGGTAGAGTCCTAATCAGAGCAATGGTTCTCAGTTACCAGTTTCTCACAATGTACTCATTAATGTACTGAGCAGTTAACGTGTGTTTTTTGTTGTTGTTGTTGTTGTTGTTGTTATGTTTTGTTTTTGAGATGGAGTCTCACTGTCACCCAGGCTGGAGTGCAGTGGCATGATCTCAGCTCACTGCAACTTCTGCCCCCCGAGTTCATGTGATTCTCCTGTTTCAGCCTCCCAAGTAGCTGGGACTACAGGTGCCTGCCACCATGCCTGGATAATTTTTTTATTTTTATTTTTAGTAGAGACTGAGTTTCACTATATTGGTCAGGCTGGTCTTGAACTCCTGACCTTGTGATCTGCCCGCCTTGGCATCCCAAAGTGCTGGGATTGCAGGCATGAGCCACTGAGCCTGGATAACAGGTGTTTTTAAAATTTAATTTAATTTTTTTTTTTTTAAGACAGGGTCTCACTCATTGCCCAGGCTGGAGTACCCTGGTGCGATTTCAGCTCACTGCAACTTCCACTTCCCAGATTCAAGTGATTCTCTGCCTTAGCCTCCCCAGTAGCTGAGA
The DNA here is from genome assembly GCF_001604975.1 of Cebus imitator. Taxonomy (NCBI): domain Eukaryota; kingdom Metazoa; phylum Chordata; class Mammalia; order Primates; family Cebidae; genus Cebus; species Cebus imitator. The sequence goes on along the minus strand of NW_016107588.1, from coordinate 1,176,601 downwards.
TTGCAGGCATCTGCCACCACACACAGCTAATTTTTGTATTTTAGTAGAGACGGGCTTTCAACAAGTTGGCCAGGCTGGTCTCGAACTCCTAACCTCAGATGATCCGCCAGCCTCGGCCTTGCAAAGTTCTGGGATTACAGGCGTGAGCCACCGCGCCCAGCCTGTAGCTGTTATTTCTTTGGTGACTTCTATTATCATTCCCATTTTACAGATGGGGAATCTGAGGCACAGAGAAGTTACATAACTTCTCCAAGCTCGCACAACTAGAAGCGGGTAGGAGGCTGACAGCTCCACTCCTAAAGCTCCAACCAGAAAACCAACAGGCTAGCAGACTAGTTAACCATCCTTCCCCCATCCAGACGTTACTAGCTGGAGTTGACTGGGAAGGTGGAAGTGAAGCAGAAGTCCCCATCCTCATGACTCTGTCCCTTTCCCTGAAGCAAAAGAACAGGGACCAGTCCCCCAGGAGCCCTTGCTGGTTTTGGAGTCTTTTCTCCTCCCTGCTGAGGATACCTGGAAGCTGGGCAGAGAGGAAGGCCTCTGAGTCACAAGAACTGAGGGCAATAGGAAGTTCAGTAGTGGGCCACCTGGCAGAAAGGAGACTCAGGGGCAAGGAGCCAAGTGTTGCATATGGAGACTGGGGTCTGGGGGAAGGTGGGGAAGCAGGGAGAGAAGAAAGCCCAGAAGGACTTGTCTTGGAGATTTCAGTTTCTTACCAACCTGAGCTGCCCTACCCAAGCAGTAGAGTCCAGACCAATGGCCAAAACATGGGCTCTGGGGTCAGAGAGACTGGACTCCAATCCCAGCTCCATCACTTACTAGCAATGTGACCTTGGGCAAGCCACTTCACCTCCCTAAGTCTGGTTCCTTGGCCATAAAACTGAGTGCCCCTAAGTTCTACTATGGATGGGACTGCAGTGAAAATCAGGGATGGTAGATGTGGCACCCTCAGGGAAGTGCTCCCCCCATAGTAGGTGCCCCATTGAGATTAGGTGCTATTACTCTTTGGTGCTAACTTCAGTTGCTATGGACAGCTGAATACTGTCTCCTAAAAGATGTCCATGTCCCAATCCCCAGAACCTGTGAATATGTCTGGGATCTTACATGACAAAAAGCATTGTGCAGACGTGATGAAGTTAAAGATGTTGACGAGAGGAGAGTGTGCTGTGTTATCCAGGCAGGACCACACTAATCACAATGGTTTCTTGTTGTTTGTTTTTTTTTTTTTCTTTTTTCTTTTGAGTCTCACTCTTTTGCCAGGCTGGAGTGCAGTGGTGTGATCTTGGCTCACTGCAACCTCTACCTCCTGGGTTCAAGGGATTCTCTGGCCTCAGCCTCCCGAGTAGCTGGGACTACAGGTGCCCACCCCCAAGTCTGGCTAATTTTTGTATTTTTAGTAGAGATGGGGGTTTCACCATATTAGTCAGGCTGATCTTCAGCTCCTGACCTCGTGATTTGCCTACCTCGGCCTCCCTAAGCAGTGGGATTCCAGGTGTGAGCCATCGTGCTCTGCCCACAGTGGTCTTAAATAGGGAAGAGGGAGGCAGGAGGGAAAGAAGGAGGCAGGAGGGTCAGAGAGAAGATGTGATGACACCAGGCAAGCAGAGTTCAAAGTGATACAGCCACGAACCAAAGAATGCAGGTGGTTTCTACAAGCCGGAAAGACAAAGATTCTTCCCTGGAGCCTTCAGAAGAAACACAGCCCAGCTAACTAACACCTTCACTTTAGCCCAGTGAAACACATTTCAGACTTCCGACCTCCAGAGCTATAAGACAATGTATGTGCATGATTTAAAACCACTAAGTTTGTAGTGGTTTGTTCAAACAGTGATAGGAAGCTGATACAGTTGCTTTTCTATAGATGTGAGCCTTTCCCAGCTGAGCCTGTTACTTCCCCAAGCCTGGTGTTCTCCTTCCCCTCGGGGTACTTCCCTTCCTGTGCAGATATCTGTCCCAGGGCCTGGCAGTTTGAGGAGCTGATGAGGTGTGTTTCCCGGACCAGCAGCAGCAGCAGCATCACATGGGGACTTGTAAGAAACATGACTGTTCAGCCGGGCGCGGTGGCTCAAGCCTGTAATCCCAGCACTTTGGGAGGCCGAGGCGGGTGGATCACGAGGTCAACAGATCGAGACCATCCTGGTCAACACGGTGAAACCCCGTCTCTACTAAAAATACAAAAAATTAGCTGGGCACGGTGGCACGTGCCTGTAATCCCAGCTACTCGGGAGGCTGAGGCAGGAGAATTGCCTGAACCCAGGAGGCGGAGGTTGCGGTGAGCCGAGATCGCGCCATTGCACTCCAGCCTGGGTAACAAGAGTGAAACTCCGCCCCCCCCCCCCAAAAAAAAAACATGACTGTTCTGGCCCCATCCCAGACCTATTGAATCAGAAACTCTGGTCTGAGACCCAGGAATCTGCATTTCAACAAGCCCTCCACGGGATATCGATGCACAGTCAAGCTTGCCAACCTCTGAGCTCATTTATTTGTATGTCTGCCTCCCTCTCTGTAGAGCAGGTAGGGATTACTGCTGCCCAGGGTCACCCTTGGCCAGGAGAGGGACCTCCCTCCCTATGTCCACTGAGTGCCTCTGTCCCAGCAGCTCTTGGGCCATATTGCCATTCTCTGCTTGTATATCTTTCCCACTAGACTGTAAGTTCTGCCAGGGCAGAGGCTGTCTTTTCTCATTCAAGGTTGTATGTGTTCTTGGCATCTGAGTGCTTAGTAAATGCTCAGTCAATATTTAAGTGTATCTGACTGACTGAATGAATGAACGAATGGTGTTCTCCTGCTACTAGAGAGACACATGTGTCTACCTCCTGTATTTCCTGTCACCTGGCAGTGAGATTAAAGGCTTGGTCAAAGGAGCGTGTATTTTTGAAACCCTCTCTAGGTGTTGTATTTTATTTTGTTTAAAAAAACAAAGACAACTCCATCCTGTTCCCTTTTCAACCTAGGGATCAACCTTTCTTCCTCATGGCTTTGTGAACACCATATTCTTCACCCAGACCACTGGATCTGCCTGCTCTCCAGCTTATGAGGACACCCAGGTGTTCTGGCAAGGACAGCCATGGTGACTGTGGAGAGAAGGATGACTGAAATAGTGGTCGTGCCTCTAGGTTGCATACAAGACCAGACACAGCAAACCAAGCTCAAGGCCAGAGCTGCTGCTTCACCTTGTGTCCCCGTGGCACCAGTCCAGGGCCTCTCACTGGGGACCTGCTGGGAAATGTGTGTTGAATTGAATTGACAATAATTACCACTGGCTTCAGGACAGGCGCAGTGAGAGTTGGCCCTGTATGCTGGGCCCTCCCCTGCAGTTCTCCTCAGGGCCTGGGAACACCCTGAGCTCCACGCCTACACTGTACGGATCAATGAATAGACTGCCCAAGTTAGCTAAATGGGTTATGACATGGCTTTCAAAGTCAGCAACAAATAATCACTGTCTGCTAACAGTCTATAAAGCACACACTTATGTAGAAGCCCAGATTAATCCCACAGGACCCAAGGCAGCCTGCTGCTTCCAAGGCTAGCCTGTGAGCTCTGCTGTGCTGGGTCCCCTGCCTTACTCTAGATGTGCTAGGTTAAGAGGCCAGTGGTGCTTTGGGTGCTTCTGATGAGCAGCCTGGAGGACAATGCTATACGGGGGCCAGAAAGAGGACCAGGCTCTCGGGGCCAACCCTCTGCTCAGGCTCTGGCCACAGCTGTCATGAGCACTCCAGGCAGGCAAGGAGACCTTTGCCAGAGCTCTGGGCCTTCACAGGAGGGTGGAGGCAGAGGAGTTAGGGGCTGGCTTCAGGCCTAGACAGAGGAGTGAGTGGGGTGGGAAGAGTAGCCAAGTCACCAAGGCATACCAGGCTGCATCAGGGCCTGCCACAGGGTGTCACATATGCTCATGGGTGACATGGCCATCCTTGTTGCTGTCCACATTGCTTCTGGGAATGGCCTCATCTTCTCTTCACTGCCTAGGTAGGAGTTAAGATAGAGCGATGTCATCAATAATTGATTCTGGGCCACCGTAGGGTGCTCCCTTTAGGAAAACCGGGACATGTACCATGGGGGTCCAGTGATGTGAAAGGGGGTAATCCTGTTGAAATTGTCAATGGTACAAAGGAAAGTTTGAGATGGGAATTACATGTGACCCTTCAGGAATGCCTGAATCCTCAGAGCCTCTTGCAAATCATGGTTGCCTGCCTGGAGGAGAGAGTATTTAAAGATTGTTGGAGAAATCCATAGGATTGAATAGGACCCATATGGATGAGCAGGTGACCATCTCAGGCTTCCTTCAGGTGGGGGTGGTTGGAGATCTTCATGCTGGATGATCTCCCAGGTGATTCCAGCATTTGCTGGAGCTTACAGACAACAGTCGCTCCAACAGTCCCAGCAGGTCACTGGCCAGGACCAGCTGCGGACCCTCCTCTGCCAGGGTGAGCCGCTGTGCGGGACATGCTGCACTCCTGCTTGTCTCCCCTCCTTCCTTCCCCTCTTCCCTTTGTCTCCTGCCCTGGCTCTTCTTTTTCTGTCCACACTCCCACCACCTCGACTGTCTAATACCCAGGTCCCTGCCAGGGGCGCCACATTCTCTGCCACTTGGAGAGCTCCGGCTTCTTGTGACCTTGATGAGTTTTCCCCTCTACGGTGCCTCTTCTGAATCCTGGACCTTCATCTACCTGGTGCAGAGGCTTCTCTTTAAGGTCCCACTGTCACCTCCACATCGAAAAACCCCTCCCTTCACCTCTCTCTGCCTTCTCCCTCCCGCAGCCACTCTCTCCCTGTCTCTCTCAGTCTCTGCCTGAGGCCTCTCCATCCTGACTTCAGACAGTTTGGTCTCTAAGTGCCATGGCCTTGGCTGTCTTGTGGCTTGTTTCCTCTTCTGCCCCTGCCATAGTTCTTACACCCATCCCCCCCTTCCTGGCCTCCTGCAACAGCCTCCTCCTAACGAGTCTCTGCCTCCCGTCTTTTCCCTCCTCTATCCGTTCCCAACTCCCCCTTGAAAACTCACTGTATCACTAAAGCTTCTAAATGAAATGCAATTTTGATCTGCTTGCTCCAGCTCACAGTCTTCACAGCTCCAGTCCCCATAGGGCCCGGTCCTGATCCAGACTCCTTATTTCCCCAGGACCTGCCGTAGCCTCCCCTGTAGTCAGCAGAAGCCTCTGGGTGTCTGTGAGCTCCAGTTTGAGAAGCACTGACCCAGTCCAAACTCCTCACTCTCTGGGATGGGAAACAAAGCCCCGGGGTCTCACCTCATCCCATGTCACTTGCCACTCTCTCCTGACACTATGGCCACACACGCAGTGCTCTGCTCATTGCTCAGAAAAGGCACAAACTTCTCCTTGCCACTCCCTTTGCCTGGGCCAGACAAAGGGAGCAGGCTAAGGTTATGCAGCAGGTTGGTGCCAGGTTCAGGCAAACTCAACTGGCACAGCCAGCCTTTGGCAGTGCCAGGGCAGGGTGCTTCAGCAGGTACAGCTGGCAAGTTCAGTAGGGCCATAGCTGAGATGGCCTTTGTGGCCGGTAGATCAGTGGCCATATGGGGAAATTGAGCAAAAAAAAAAATATGTAGAGGATTATAAAAACCAGTTTTCTCGGCAGGGGTGGGGAGAGAAGTGTAAATATGGAAG